>NW_019214639.1:0-83240 GCF_002532875.2 Varroa jacobsoni
ATATATAAATAAAATCAGTTTTTTTCTTTTTTTTTAAACAACAGAGCGTACCGTACAAACAATTGTGCTGTAGGCTTTATTATTCATGATGCCCAAGTAAATATTTAATGGGAGAAAATTGTTAGCAATTTTCACTACATATAACCGTCCATGAAAAGTTAGTTTGAACGTACCGTAAGCGCCGTATAATTATGCCATTCGAATTTATGATCACGTTCTCCGCTCAAGCGAACATGACCCATTAATTGGGGACGGCAGCGCTTTCCAACCCTCAAGAGCGCCATGTTTATTTTTGCTTGTATACTACTGTAAAATAAAGTTGCTTAAAATAAGTGGGGTGCGTTGGAACAGCTAACTAAATTCTTATCTCATCTTATTTTACCTTTGACCGTTGAACTGCTTCCGCCAGAAACAGTTGTCCTTTAGGTTAACTTATGGCATTTCCCGTTTCTTCTTTTGATAAAATATGTGCATATTTATAGGCCATTATTCTGCTATATTGCGTATAGTTATAGCGTTGTTGTACTGAGTAGCATATATTTAAACGACTAGGAATGGCTATAACTTAGCGCGATGGGGCTAGTGAGTGGCGGTGAACCGTGATTCCACATGCGTGGTATTGGTTCTGCTCAACACATCTCGAATTATTTCTACTACCTGTACACGCCACCGGGACCGAGCGCACAATTCAAATCTTCAGCGATTGTCTTTTGAATTAGGACATAAATATAGGTCCTTCCAGGCATAAGCCTCTACTCATAAAGCGAACCTAGTCTAGAACAAGCAATCAAAATATTTATAGCCGTGTTTGAAATTACTTGGAAAATATTGCAATATTCTCATTATAGCATTAACTGTAAAGCTCGAGCAAGGAATCTACAATTTTTTCGTATATAGCTCTCGTATAGCGCAGGGATCATTTCGGTGTATTTTGAAGACAGACAAACAGACAGCGACGTACTTCGGCGCAGGTAGTTCATTTTTGACAATTCTCTAAACATTTGAAAAAAAAACGTCTACGTACAACCAAAAGCCTTTCAGGGCAAATTCTCGAACATACTACCGATAGTTATATTCCATAGTTCGAACGTAATAGAAAAAAAAATGAAGATACTGTTCGCACGGCACGCAATACGAAGAATATGTCTTCAAACGACAAGTGAATTGCGGACATATCTCCATACATGGTCGCTAGAAATTTCTTCTAGATGATATCATCCGTATGCGTGACTGCCGCTTTATGTGTAACCCTTCGTGGTAGCTCATGACAAATTGAAACGCCATTAGCGAAATGTGAAACGCTAGTTGCACAAGCAGTACTCGAGGTTCTCTAGTCACAGCTATTCATCGCTTGATGAAGCATAATGAGGTAGCTTTAAGGCCAATTTGAATCCCAAAATGTCTATTTTGAATTCCGTCTGCCGATCATGCGCACGTGTTAAATCACGCATCAAATATATGAACACAATTCGCATTTAATTTTGTCTGCTACCCTAAGAATTTCATCGCTTGTCCTATGTCGCTTTCGGAAGCGTCAAGGGTTTGTTAACAGATGGTTGTTTCACTTAAGGTACTGAGTCATTTGAAAAATAGCTCGTCCATTATTTTGTCGAACTCATACTCATGAGTAAATTATTTAGTATCTCGCTATACTTAAACTTGCAAATGGCGGGGGTTGCAATAATAGCACGAGCATGTCGTTGCGTATCGCTCCGTTGAGAAGAGTGGAGAACCTTTCCTTTGTTAGCAATCTATTAAACGCTATTAAACAGAGCAAATTATTTTTCCATTTATGCTTCTGTGATCGGCAGACTCTCACAGGGAGAGGGGCGATCTGATGAGATGTATTTGACGTTGCTTTTGTCAAATCTTATTAGACCAAAAATTTTATGTCTGTTTCAGGCTTGTTCTGCTCTTCTCTCCGCAGCTCACAAGCAGAGCCCAATATCTCCCTCATTCGCCGCGGTTTCTGTCTAGTTCGAAATCCAGCGATTTCTGACTCTGACATGGTCACGTCACCAATATCCAGCTGGGTGACGTATACAAGTTCACATGAGGAGACAGTACGAAATTCTGTGAATTTGTCGTTTTATCCGTCGGCTTGTCGGCCGAAGTGAAGGACCTTGAAGCTTATGCAAGGAACCAGAGGTCCGAGCTCTAGTTTAGTCTTCGTGTTGGTCGAAGTGTGCCGGTTACGTAGTCGCTAAATAATAGGTCCTTAAATCTAGCCTTGACTACGATAAGACCAGTGCACATACGAACAAAAGTACGTGAAAGCGTAAAGCTAGTTAGACAGGATTCCTGAAGGCATGTCCTACACGAATTGAGTTTATAACATGTTTATCGTCTTAAAGATGGATTTTTATGTCTTTTTCTAAAAACTACATTTGAAGAGTACTGCAGCGCCCTGATTCGTGCAGTTATTCTTGTATTTCGTAGCTGTGTTGTACCTATCAAAATTATAATAAATAACATGTTTTGTATGTAACCGCATGACAGTACAATAGTATCAAATAGACAAGCAAAGTACTTGAAGGCCTCATAAAATTTCCCCACTTATTGCATGCTTACAATTGAATCTTGAAAGGCTCCTTAGACACAAACACCTACACACGATAACAGAACGCATTCGAAAGGTTTATTAGAACCCCACACGAAGTTTGTTTGAAGAGGATATCTACGATATGCTTAAGTAATATGGGTTTAGGAAATAAGTTTTCGTCGTCTTGTTAATTTCTTCCTGTTCCTAATTTTTCGTCGTCAAGCATTATAAACCGCTAGCGAGCTCAATATAATAATAGTGGTAATGATAATAACAATAATTTTTTTTCTATATTTTGAATTTGGTTTGGTTCCAACTATTAGCATTTTTAGGGGGCACTTTTCAAAACCGCCTCTCGGCAGAGGTGTAAAAAGCTGCGAAAAAAACCCAGCTATTCCGCATTAAAAAGAACCTTTATTATTGCTGTAACACAATTATATAGTCCAGCCTTTATGTTTCCTAATGGCTTTTACTCAATAAACACCAATATCTTACACTTCTATATCGAAAACACTTTTTGCTAGCTATTGATGGAAAGCGAACCTTAAACTCAAAACCCTAGTAAAGAGCCTTCATGAAGACAATAACCGATTTCAGAACGCTCGATAGCAAGTTTCGAAGCGTTTGTCAAAATGAAATGTCGATATTAATCTAAAACGAAGTGAGACTGTGAAGACGAGAACGGCGATTGTGAAAACCAGATGTTGAAGACTACACGAGAACATCCTGAAATCTGCGTTGTTTCTTCATTAGTTAAACTAAAATTTTATGAGTCTTACACACTAGTTTACTCTAAGGCCTAAAATAGGCAATTTTTTATTGCTCTAAAAAACTGTATGAGCTACCTCGTTTCACGATATATTAAAAGATCTATAACAATTTTTGGAAATAGAAAATAGAATTTCTGGACATTATGTTTGGCTCATTATGACAATACCAAAAAGTATGCTATTTCTTTCGTGTTGTATAATCTTAAATGAAATGCAATGGGATACCGTAAAAGTGCAGGTCTGCTGGGGTTGGTTAATTTGAAAAGGCGTAGCGCAAATTCGATCTTCCTTTTGCTTCCGGTGCCTGTCCGAGTAGTTTCGAAATAATTTCCTTGGATTTTTTTTTTATTGGACTTTCTTCTACGTGTCTATGGAAAAGCTATCAATCGAAAGTCGGGATAATGTAAATTATATTTTAGTAAGTTTAACTTAAAAGAAGATTTTCTGAAAAAATAGCAGGCGAATATTTGTATGGAGCTTTATTTTAGGACGTATTTCTAGGCACCAATCGAAAGCCCTTATCTAGCTAGATCGAAACTCTACATACATTCCTATACCCAAAATGCCATTTAAAAATCAAAAACTTGATATGGTGTTCTATGTAGAACGTACGTTTTTTTCTTACCGATCAATAAATCTCGATGAACTGAGTAAAAATGCAAAACCCATATCCCTATATATGAAATGGACAACCAGCCTGAAAATGGCGAAAGACTGAATGCAACATCTGCTTTCCCTATGTGGCAGTGAAGTGGAGATCAGTTAAGAGGAAACTTTGAACGATGTTTTAAGCGAATTTCTAATACCTGTCACCTGGAAAATTCAAACGGCTGATATAATAAACATTGCTAAAGCATTTTTCGGAGAGATTTTTTGAAAAGAACATCAGTATATCGAAAGCATTTGTTCTACATAAAGCACCACTTCCTTGACGCCAGACGATAGGCCTTGACGAGCCGAAAAAGCTACCGTAAAAATGCGCTATATTTTTTGTAGTTAAAATGAATGTTTCGGCGTGAAAGGGGCGAAATGTTCAATTGGTCATTTCAGTTTTTCTATGCAACAATAGGATAAAAACGAAATGCTACATTGTTTTAAACGGTCTTTTGAGCAATTTTCTAACGAATGTCTATTAAAAAAAAGTTAACCTACGTCTAATGTGAACTAGACGCGTTCGCATAGGAACAGGTGAAACAAATAGTTAGGTGAGCAGGGCAACAGAAATGGAATACCCGTTAATGCATGCTGTCCTTTAAGCAAGGCCGGATGATATAGCAGTGACTAGCAAACTAGTTAAACTAACGCTGGATAGGCGCGAGACGAAAACCGAAGGTTCATCGAGTGATCCATAAAATTAGTATGATGATCGTGTAACTAAAATTTTTCATACCTTTAGATACTTTAGCATTTCGAAAATTTTATTACTATAAATTATTTCAAACGGTCAACACCGGAAGCTTTACGTACCTATACTATATCGGCTAAGAAACTTCTTTTCCCTTATGCGTTCAGTTTACGCGAGCGTCTTTGTCCCTTTCGTTTAGTAGTTGGCCATGTCACACGCGCTGACGAAGGTACGGTCACCTACATGATAGTGTCCATCTATTTTTGTTACCTATTCTAGAAAGGACTATGGAAACGATTAGAAATACTACGAAATGCACCTAGTGGGCCTCTTTCATTAAGTGGTTAGACAGACAATATGGCTTCTCATTTACGGGCAGATATAGCTTTTTGTCACAGCGAACTCAAGCGTTATAGCGTATAGCCGGGCGTCTTAGAGTACTTACGCCTGCCAGTTGTAAAACTAAATAAGCTGTTATTACACAAAAAAAAACATTTAAATAAATATATGCCTTTGAATTTATTCCTTTAAATACTACAGCTAGACGTCGACTGAACGTGATCAGATCGTGATCAACTAGGAGGCAAAGATACACTTTAGTTCTAAAAAAAAAAAAAGCTCCATCCGAAAATGAAGACGTTGGTAAAACACATTGCAGACTAGTGAAAACACTGGTAGAAAAAACCCTCAGGGAAACAACAAATAACAGTTCATTAGTGCTCTCCCCATTGTAGCACGGAAATGATACCGCTGAGGAACGTATAAAAGATGAGTATATGTTATGACTTCCAACAAAAGAACGGTACGTGGTGTAACTAAGAGGTAATTTGCGCATCTTTTACTGTCATAAAAATATGCCTCGAGCATACCAACATCACAGACGGATCTTTAAGTTGTGGCTGATTCTTAGCCTCTACTTTTTGTGTGCTGAACCACCTCGGATCTACTACAGTGGTCATCCAAAAAAGGTCCCATGGCATAACTGGACTTGTTAAATCCCCCGTCGAAACCTGGTAAAAGTTGATTTATGTTCCATAGTGTAGTTCCTTCTCATCGTTCGTTTATCTCAGTTTTTCTCTAACCAACTTATGAAATGTTATGGAAACAGAATACCATAATAACCGTTTGTCGACATCAAGATTTGAATTAGCGAGGGCTGCATGTTCATAGTCACTGATGTAACGTACGTCTATGATGCTCACCGTAGAATGATCAGGCAAGGGAGTGCAGAGTATATTCGAAATGAGGTGATGCTCACGCTTGCAATGCTTGTTATTATTATGAAGTTTTTTTAGAACGAAATAGGTCAACGTTAGCAGATACTTCACATTCCTAAAGAGCTTCATGGATGCATGGCGTGGGAATCGACAGCACAATGGTTAGTCTAGACCTGAATTGAGGAAAACAGAATCGAGCGATGGTTTCAACTGCTCTAGTCTTCAGGTTGATGTCCGTGTGATTTCGATTGCTTCTATCCCTTAAAGAGGGCTTCTATCCCTCAAATAGGCTATCGATAGCGAAGTTATGCATACCTCAGATACTGCAGATCACAAATGCACAGCGGCCAGGAAACTTTTGGAGCGCTGGTTTTAATATATAAGCAATAAAGGGAGAAGTATACGTAGCATATATCAAATACCGTCGAGCCATTTAAATTTAAACTTGAACGTTTAGAGATTGTACAAGCAAATTATATTTAAGACTGAATTGTTTAGTTTTTGGACGACCATAAATCGTATCGAAAGGCCGGGCCTCCAAGAGAAGCTAACGCAGTGAAGTTGTAAAAGCAGTGCAACCTCGGACAGCATAGACGTCCCCGGGTAGTTAGCTCTTTTAGCTCTATTCTATGCACTGCCCTGCAATGAAAAGCAACAGACCAGACTGCTTTAGTGGAGGTATCCGTTTTCTTCTATCATAGAATAAGCCATCTCATGCCGTGCCTAGTGGAGGATAACGTCATTTCCTACCTTTGGCCGGCTGATTCGGAAACCATATACATACTAGTGAAGAAGCTGGTTAATGACTTTAACGCCCCCCTCTAACAGCCAAACTCACACCGCGTCACGGATCTTCAACAACGCGGGCGAATAGCTACGTAGCTAAGTTTACTTTGATACCGACTTAGAGAGCTCAGTTATTACCAGGGGGTGGGGTAATGTTTCATTATCTACTGTTAGAGGGCGCAAGCATTCGTGCTTACATACTGGTGACGATAGATTTCATGTTGTGTTAATTGTTAAGCGCCAACTTTCCTCGCGACGCCACTCATCTGACAATATATATAGCCGCTCCAGATCGTGATGGCTATCATTTTGCATTTCTAGTATGTCCCTCAAATTATAAGTCTTATACATTCAACAGGACTCGTATAACCCATATGAAGAACAGTGCTTAAAATGATCTTCACACTCACTCTGATACTGACATATTATGACTTTAACTAGTAACAACAAAAGTAAATATAATCTATCGGATACTATCAGCCTGTCAAGCTGAGTGAAAAGAATATAAAGATATACAAGGAAAATATAAAAATTAGTACTGCCCCATGAGCATGCTCAAGGGAAGGTGTAAATTTAGTAGGCACTGCAGTTGGACACTGGTAAATACTCTACGATATTGTGGTAGATGCCTAAAGCGCAGCTCGGTGTTTGAAGCTAAAGAACCTTTATTACGTATTAACCTTTTTATCAAATCCAGTAAACTATTTCATATTTTATATCGTGAGAGTGAAAATTTGTATCTTAATTCGTGCATCTCACCCTTATGTAGATTTCATCAGGTGATTCCTCCACCCCTCGTACATTTTCGGCGATGACTCAGTAAACTATACCGGTACGGCTGAAGTGAGTAACCAATTTCCGTTCCCATTTCTCGCAGCTCTCCAAAACATGTATGTTGTATATCTTAAACATGCTCTTGATCCACATCCTTAATTTCCGCTGCGTTCTTTGCCTTGCCTTTTTCCTTCAGTCGGAGATCCTGCCTTAGTTATCTAATTTTGTGGCAGCTATAAGGTCTGTAAGAAGCTGTGTTCTTAATGTTGTAGACTTGATATACATTTTCTGAAAATATCCATAGGTTTTATCTTTAGTTTTCTTTTTTTTCTCAACTCCACATTCACTCCACTTTCAGAATAGCCACGATAACTTTCTATTGACAAGAGTAAAAGCCAAAAAATTCTCCTAACGCCCATATCTACTACTTTCTTTGTAGTAAGAACCTTTGACCTACCTATACTGATTCAGCTTTAATCCCACTTTTGGTCAATTCGGGTTTTCAAAAGCTACTCCACCGGAGCTCCACACTCCTTTTGGGTAGTGTTTAATGATATTAAAACGCACGTTCTTAAGCAATGTAGCAGTTAGAATCTCCTGTGATTTTGCCAAAGCCTTTTGACTGCCTACGTTATGGAATTATTCTCATACGGCCATTGTCCTGCTTTCAATTCTATGATGATTTCGTAGATACTTTATGAATTATCTAAAAGTTAGATTTGCCTCAGTTACCATTTCGAGAATTCTATTTTTCCTGTGAAGCTTCTCAAAACCATCGGCCAAGATAATGCACCGAGTCCCATTTTGTACTTGCGTACCAAAGCTTCCGTCGAAGACACCCATACGTGATAAAATCTGAGAAATCTCTATTATCTCCACACTGGCCAATTATCAGGATTCCCTTATGCTTAATGTGTACTACTTTCTAAAGTTCTGATTTGTAGTGCCAAAAGAGTAGTGCTTCTTTTTAAGCACTACCGACCTGATTTTCATGGCTGGATATCTTTCGTCATAGCTAATCATTTGTTGCGGTTGACCGATTATGCTTTTAAGTAGGCCTTCATTTTCAGTTTCTTTTGACAACCCTAAGTTAATTGACTTCTTTTTTGATGATCCCTAGGCTGTCTTACCTCAACTCTCTTAGACTTTTTCCTAGGTTCCTAGAACGGCATATACCTAGGAACTAGGTATATGTCTCTATATAGGTCGTACTTCTTATTTTAACCCGCATGGTGGTTTACGGCTAGCCATAGCTCAGCATTAAGCACCTCTGACTCCTGTGAACGATGGCCTAAATGATGCCCTACGAGCCATTTCAAATACATCCGGGGCCCCTTTCCTGTTTCTTTTCAGCCCCCAAGACATCAATCGGCCAATTGTATACCTTCTCGATTGATGCCATTAACCTTCAAGCCCCGTCTTAAATAGCTTCGAAAAAGCTCAAACTATGTACGCTTAATGGATTGGAGCTCTTTCCCTAACTAATTGAAAAACCTTGTAAACCAAAGTATTTAAATCTTAGCTGTCCTATATGCTACTGATTTTTAGCTGTTGACCCTTACAGAATAGCATACAGTATTCTTTCTACATATTTACTATAAAGAGCCTAGTCCTTCATAAACTCAATCATAATGACTTTCGGATCGCTGAGATCACTTTTTTTTATATGAAATACAATAGAGTTCACGATAAAAATTTTCAATTAGTTGATAAGCTACTCTTTACTTCATTTGGAAATTGTGTAAGGAATTTAAATTTGGGCATTTTCTTAATATATAAGCCTTTGCGACTATTGTTTTTGATATGATTATGTAGCCCCAATATGTAAATTGTTGCGTCAGCTACAAATTCTTTGTTGCTAGACGATAGTTTTACGTCCCTCGACTCCATATTATATACGATACGATTTTCCTTTTATCGTTTCTGAAATCTTAAACTTGATTACCTAGGTGTTTTTGGTGTTTACCGGCATTTTACTCTCTTGATTGTAGATGGGGTGCGAAACAAGTTCATTTATGTTTGCTGCTGCTATAGAAACATTTTCTTCGTACATGAATACCTCAATTTTAAGACCCTCTAGACCTCACGGAATGCTCCTCAAAAAATATAATAAGCAAGTCTCGTATTATTTTTCATTAGCCTTATGTTGTTTTTCTATAGGTTGCGCTACTTGCTAAACAGCTTTTGTATACAGGGCAAAAGTCACTCCAAGTGCGATTTACTCCGCCTTATATAGAGATTTGGACCGTAGTTACGTAGGAATTATTGCGTACTACTATCTTTATATTCAGCTGCGGTACCGAAGTATGTTTTGAGTTGGCGGACCTTTCCTGTATATAATCTTAAAGTCGTACTTTTGTAAGATCGAGAGCCCAGTGGGATAATTTTGGGCAAAAGTTGGCCTTCCCTTTCAGGTAATTGAGTGAGATGTCGGTAAGAACCTTGAAGTGTTGCTTACATAAGTACGGTCGGAATTTCTCGATGGGCTATGTCACCACCGAGCACGCGGCCTTTATTTCGTAGCACTTAACCTCGAACGACAGCTAGCATAAGCAATAACTTGCTTGCGCCCACTTTGTGCCTGAGCCTTTAGAAGTCAGTGTCCCTACCTTGGTCCGCTGACGTCCGTTTGCAATTTAGTTTCCAGATCCTGACAAAAGCGAGTTCCAGAGCCGAAAAAAGCCGAAAAAAAAAGCCGATAGATTCTGTAGAGGTCGGTGTTCCAAACGAAGTTCTTAGCTTTAATCACGGCATGCAGCGGATTTGCGATCGGCGTAAAGGCTCCTACGCCCCGCCAGTAGTAGGAGGTTACGTCCAAGGAACCTTTTAACTTCCAGAACAGGACTTCTGCCATCTGACCTTTCTCTGTATTTAAAAAATCTAATGGCTATGATCTTGTGGCCTAGATACGCCATCTCCTTAGCATTTTTTTGTTTTTAGCCGCAAGCCGGCGGAGTCGATTGCCCCGAATTTTTTACACGTGGGACATGTGGGTGTCAAAGCCAATTGAGTGGACTATGATGCCATCGAGCGCCTAAGAATTTTATCGATTAGTTCTAAAACGTCGCGGGCGCGTTGGTGAAACTAAATGGCATCCGCTTGAACTGGTTAAGCCCGCGGCATGCAGAGTGCTGTTTCCTTTTTGTTGCCTGAGTGCTTTCTTATCTATTAGTGTCTGCTGCTCAGGTTTGGTACTGAAGTAGCAAGTACTGGCATGGGTATCGATAGCGTTGTCGATGCGGGACGTCTCCCCACATCGTCTGTGGTAGTCCACGCAGAAATATATCATACCGTCTGTTTTCTTCATCAGCACTATTGGAGATGATCACAGACTGGATGATGCCGTTGCGCAGCATATTTTGAACCTCGATATCTATAACCGGCCTCTTCCCGGGTGCAATTTCTCGCGGTTAGGAATCAATAGCCAGTCCGGATCGTGTACTGAACAAGATCGGTATGAGTGAGTTTCTCTCACATCCTGAAGAGATGGCCATATCGTATTGGCCCATGAATAGCCTTAATAGACGATGGCGATGCTTTGCTGTCAACCTTGCACCTAGCGTCAGAGAAACACTGTCTTCAAGAGAACAGCAGAGATCCCGTTCTTTGGAGTCACCTCTGTAAATCTTGTCAGGCTCACTATATCTACCCAGAGCAGTGTAATCTCTGAGTCTTATGGGTAATTTTTTAAGTTCATGAGCAATACCTGTTACTGGCCTTACACATCCGTGCTAATAAGACTACATATACACTTTGGAAAACGGCTGAAAACCTCGCCCACCTGCAGTATAAAGTAGTTTTTACTGCAACACATGTTGCTAGTGGTATAATGAATCCATCAATAATGGCTGTGCAATAGTGATTACAAGGCGGGTAATTGTTTTTCTTCATAAACTGAAACCGCGTCGTAAAAAATGGCTTGCCTAGGACCAGATCTTTCAGGAGGCTGTTGACGACAAACGATTCCTCTAACCCGTCGTCGTTCACGACGTTTACAACTCTAGAACCGTCAACGGCGCGCTGGGTATCATCGTACAAGCACAGGGCATCAATAGCCGTGCGATGTTTGACAACTGTCGCTTATCCGCCAATTGTGGGGAATTTATGCTTTTGTCTATCCTTATATACAGTGTTGCAGCCCGCAGGGGAGCTTAGCCTCGAGCACAAAGGAGTCATCGACGGCCCCTTTTATGCAACCGTGACAAGAAATTGCCCGATCGGACAGCAACCCAGGCAACCGAATGTCGTTGACGCTAGTTGTTAGCGCAATGTATCGTTAGAACAATACAATACTACCGAGATACGCACCGCATTGCGTACAAGCTTGATCGTAGTTCAGAGTTTATTACGAATAACTATTTATATTAGAAGCAGAGATAACCACGATAGTTATATAAGTTTCAGTGCTGTCAAAATGGTCTTCGAGAACATTATACTTACTGTCAGTGCTTCTCCGTATTACGTTCCACATAGATAGGCGCTTTGCTATTCAGACCCTGGCTTTACGTTGCGCAGCAAAACTTGATATGGACCTGTGACAGACATATCATAACCTTTTCCCTGCCTAACTTGGCAGTAAATGATTATAGAGCTTCATATTTTCTAGCTATAATCACAGTTCTCTCTAGGAACAGTATTTAGCCTTCAGATTTGTTTAAGAATTAACTTTTTCGAGGAACTATCTGTCTTCCATTAAAACTTAATTGATTATTTATGTATACGTTTGGGCTACAGGAGTATCTTTAGCAAATATACTCATACTATGTGCTGCTCTCTCGTAGCACCGGTTATTCCTAACGGTATCATAGGGCAAATTATGGCTCGTAGTGCCCCAATATATATATATAAATATATACATATATATTAACACTTCCTATTAACAGTTGAGGTTGAACAATTTTTGAACTAGCGCCGCTGGCACACAAAATTTGGCCGGTAAATTCTTTAGTCGTGTAGAGGCTTATATTTTGAAGGCTGTAGCGCTACGGAAATTCTTTGAAAATTGGCAGACATTAGTCTAGGACATCTCTCAAACAAAAACAACGCGTCGATAATGCAGACATTTCAAAAACGGACATTGAAGCGCTGGAGACCAGCGAGGAGCTGATCAGACGTCGGCACCGTATGGTACGAACGCGTTGCTTTTTACGGAAATAGAATTTGGGGTCTAAAGCCCCTGTCGGCCAAAACTGGCTTTTTACATGTGACGTGCTACGAAATCATAACCTAAATATCGAAAACGTAAAAACTCAGTAACAAGTGGGCTTTTTGTGAATTATGTCCGTACCAGTCGGAAACGCGTGTGGTTCACATGCAATTCTCGGAACTTTAGCCAACGAAAAGTCGTGCGTGGCATACGGTCACGATAGACGAGATATGGTTCAACCTCTATCGCTAGCTAGAGAGAAACCACACAAAAGAATGACGATACCCTAGAAAGAACTCGAATTCAATCGCAGTATAGAGTAGTTTCGAATTTAAATTGATACGAGTACTCGCAGTAGACATCAGAGGCTCTGTTACTATGAAGTACTTGCCGTGAATGGAACAATGAATGCAGCCGGCTATCTCTAATCCTTCAAGAGACTCATGGACCGTTGGCACGACAATCGAAACACGATCTGGTTATTTGATGATAATGCTAGTAAACCTTACCGCCGTACCTCAATTACTTCTTAGATTTAATAAAGAAATATCTAACGCTGGCTTCGTTATGCTCATTCGCTCTATCTGCGTCCGTGTAGTCACGAAGCTTTTTATGCCCTGAAAAGGGCAACTGGTAGGCAAGCATATCCCACTATGGATTTACTTGTGGAAATTAGAGATATAGAAATTACACATAAGAACGGAAATGATAATTATATGGTTGTTTAAAAGTTGCTAGAGCGCTGGAACTAGTGTCTAAAAATAATGGGGGACATTCTTTACATATTAACAAATGCGGCATATATATATATATGGAGAATACATTTAACACCAGTACATTGCCATATACCTCTGAAACATATAAAGAATAATCCCAATGAGCAGATGGTATAGAAGAAATATTGTGCACTATCCTACCTAGATAGCATAGCTCCTAGTTCTGACTTGATTAGCCGATAATCTTCAATGAACGACCAAGCCACCTTCGTTGCGATTGTTAGTTCCTGTAACGGCATTGGCTCGTAACGTGGTTCTTTGAGCTGACAAAAGGGTGACTGAGCCGCAGAGGACTCGCGTCGTCGAAGGAGCCTCGACAGGCGAGGAAAATAGACGTGTGCCGTTCGGAAAGCAAGATAGCGTCCGACATTAGTACATGTGGACTCTAATAAGAAAAATTGCCTGGGGCAAAACACGAGATGGGCGACGATGCAAGATTGCCGGGACCAGTGGAGGGCTGTGGAGAAAGCGATGCCCGTTTGTTACATAGATTGACGAGCAGCAGCAACGTCGGCCCAGCTTTGCATCGATAATCATCTCGGTTGATTTGCATTTTTACCTGATTGGATGAAGAGAAAAAAAGAACTATCACGTATAAGCATACGAGAGAACGCACACCATGTTCGAACAACCACTTATGAATCTAAAGTAACCGTATGGCGCGTAATTGTTTGCCCTGTAGAGGCGCGATGGAAGTTTTTCTGTAGCCAAAACTGGATGAATTTCAATTTGCCAATACTTGCCACCACGCATTTGAAATGTTAAACTACTGAAGGAGCAGCTCGACTGCTTATTCATTTGCAACTTGGTGCAGCTAGATCTTCCTGTGGCATTTTGAAAAGTAATCTTAAAGCCGCATTCCGCACAACTGGGCCCTGCATTAGACTTTATCAGTTACTTTTATCGAGAATTGTTTCGTTTAAAGCTTTTATCTCTGAAGCTTTAAAGCCGAATATCCTCTAGGTCGGCGGTGACACACCATTGCCGTGGCCCACTACATGCACAGCGAAATTCGCTTTTCAACACCATCCTGTCACAAACCTGATGCGCGGCTTCTATGATGTATGAAAGTGCTTGTCCGCGAGACATACAAGGACATATTTCTAGAGCGAAGGTGACCGGCGCAGAAGGCTTCAGGGATAGGTTTCTTCTGACAAAATTGAGTATGGAATATTACCTAGGTATCAAATGGGTAGACTTTTGGGCTACAACTCTAGCAACTTTTCGTGTTGCACGAGTTTAAAGTCAAGTGGCGTCTTATCTAAGGCCTAGCTGAACGGTACTGTTTGCTGCGAAAGAGACCGCTAAAATCATTCAGGAGGCAGAGGGACCAGGCCCTTTCAGCAGACGCGTGAAATTTCACTCCTTTCCACCACCGTGTTCACCTGTTGGTAAACTATGGCGCTCCTTACATGGCGAATATTGAAACGCGCTAGATATTGTCCTCCCCGAAACCAGTCTATGTTATCCGTTACGACTACGTTTCGAGTCCTGTATAGTTCCTAAAGGGCGGACAGGGCTCTTAGCATAACCTGGCTTATAACTTTTAGGGTCAAAAAAATATGAGCAAAACGGATGCAGAAGTCTATTCATTAGCGCGAACAAAAGCGCCTTCCCTGGCATGCATAGCGGCCCCATACTAATAAAATAAAAACCCATTGGCGGTTTGCAGGTGCTTAAAACAGACGCCGCTCATGTTTCGGCTTTGACGTCTGACAAATGCTGCCACTGCGATCGTACACTCAAGTTTAAAAGCCCTGCTACTGGAAGGAACGGGGTACGAGCCGGCGGACGGTCTTTGTTAAGCAAGAATGGCCCGGCTAGTAAAAACGTAGTATCGTCAGCTCAGCCAACTGCGGAAATACTGGCCGAAAACCCTGTAATCCAAAATGATACTGTGTGATTTCCTGTAGCAGAAATCCACCGAGCCTTTCAACCCTCGACGACAAAATGGCTTGACCATTTTTGTTGAATATGAACCATGACTCAGTGTGGACTCGCCAGCTAATGCAACGCAAGCGATCCAGGGCAATATCGTCACTTATGAACCTTTATCGCTCTTTTCCGGGGTGTCGCTAGTTTGATGGCTTTGGGGGAATCAACTACCCTTTCTTAGTTGTCACGGTAAAAGAACGACTTAACACATACCAATGCACCTTGTTTATTATTCACAACAAAAGGCTTGGTATTCGACGATCATATAGGGCGGTCCTCTGGCGTATAACGCTGGGCAGTATAAGTTTAGGGCACTATACGAGAGCGAACTGACACACGAAGCAAAGTTCGCATAAGGATAGACTTCGGCCTTTGGTTCTTCTACTGAATAGAAACATACTACCGTAGTAAACGAAAGTTAGATCGTTCCCGAGAGTTTACAAAACTCCTTTTCGTGATTTCTTCGAGGAAAATATTCGTTTAATTTCTATTTAAAGGCTGCTGTCAGCTCTAGTTAAAACCTTTAGATTATAATATATTAAAGTCGAACTTTGGTTGGAGGTTGAGAGCAAATGCATTGTGCAGACCAGACATCACCAAATTGTGCTTTGTCTGGTACTGTGGGACCCTCATCCACTAAACCCTGGACCTGTTCATCAGGGATATATTTGATATTACTTCGAAAGGTAGATACGACCTCTGCTTGCTATAGCCACTGTCGGTATGGCTCGCTAGGATACACTCTTTATCAAATACCGCTGCGGCCTAAGCTGCCTCTCAGGGAACATAGCGGCAAGACGGCGCCGCCGATATTATACACCTTTATTTGTTTTGATACGTTACTTAGCAACCCCTCTATTATTAAGGATAGCATCAACACCAATCTGGGAATAACAGCAAACCGGGAAGCAGTGGACAAAAGGTAGACATTGTGCTCACTTCTAACGCGGAAGCAATCGCGGAACTGACGTCGGAGAACGAATTACTAGTCTAGCGGCATGATCATAACACCGACTGGCAAACGGCACCGGCAACTCTGCCCGAAGAAAACAATTCTGAAGACGTACGGTACACGTCTAGCAACATCTCGGTAAACGGACACGGCAGAACAACCACTAGTGCCGATCGATCCTAGGATTCTAAGCGTGGGCCATTACGTTATGCTTGTTAGTATACATTAAGTTGGCACGCGGTCGATGGGTCGTGACATTCCACTGACTAAGAAAGGACAGTTACGATAAATACTACCCCACACTACAATATAAGGGTAAGCCTGACGCTAAACGGCGGCCGTAGCGAATCGGTGTTTATTTTGAAAGCGCCTAAAGGCGACGGAAGCGACAGCGGCTCCCGGGATAGAGACCTTGACAAATCGACATCAGAAATAAACAAAATAAGAGCGACGATTGCTCACTCTACAATTAGTCTGGTCGACTCTCTTATACGATATCGATGTTGGCTACCTGCTAAAATGCGTCAGGCCCGAATCTCGTATGTGCCATCAGGTGTCCTGATTTTTCATTTTGAACTCAAGGATAATTATGTGAAATAAAATTAGAACATTGTGAAGTGTAAAGATTTAAAATAAAAATTAAAAAATCTGCATTATCAAGGTATTGTTAAATGTAAGTCAATTTGTAATTATACGAATTTGCAAAATATGTCACTCTGACCAGTCCCAATAGTATAAAGGCGGGTATTATCTAGTGTCAAAAGGCTATTCGTTGTGAAAGACAAGATCTTAAATATTAACACGTGTACATCTAGCCCACACAGACCAATAAATCTATATATTCATAAGAGATATCATGAGAGAGAATGTCGCCTCAAATTTACAATCTTACATAGTGTATCCGATGTTTGCATTTACATTCAAACACAATTGTACACTCGTGTTCCACTAAACACGGTGTTCTCCTATCTTATTTAGCATTTTACCTATAGTTATATATCTTCAGTTCCCCCTGAACGCGCTCAATAGGCCCGCATGTACCCATTGAGCACCGGTCAAACACCTTCCATTTTGGATTTAGCCGATATGATCTTCATTTCTACCCGAATGGTTGTTTTTTGACCATCTATTTTATCTATACTATCGTATTATTAATATATTCTTGTTTTTGAGTCTAATAAAGCTAAAACTCTAGTTACAACTGCGATTTTTGCTCATCCTCAGCTCTCTGTTTTTACTCTGTAACTTTTATTTTTTTTCCCGGTTCTCCCCGCCTTCGACTACGAGACTATGAAATCGCCAGGTTAGACGATAATCCCTTCCATTAGAATAGTGTACCCACTTGTGCAGCGGTAAATAGTATTCACGAAGATTCATATGACGGAAAACGAGATGTTTTTTTCGATTTCGTTTGCAGTTTCTATACAAAAAGACTAAAGTCCACGTTCCATATAGACTGACGCCTTTTTGCACCGAAAGTACAATTTTTAATAAAAACGTTTACGTAAATTTTGCCAAAACAGCTTCTTAGATTATCAAGAGCACTAAGACAAATCAAAAATATACATAACCTAAAAAGTGAAATGAGGCCACCTCTGGTATATATACCCAATACTACCTTTATGTACACCTTCAGAAGAAGCACGAAATGAAGTGTGGCCGTGGCTAGATTCAAGCCTAAATTAGCCCTGTGTTTTTCCTGTCGTAGGCAAATAGGTTACCACTGCCGTAAGAGTATCTGTTATAGCATTTCATACGGAAATTCATTATGACCATTGTCTAAGAACGTAATGTCTGCTTTATTGATTGTCTTCTTACACAAGTTAAATAGAAAACCAGATATTTATAGCTCTTTATCTCACAGGAGCATATCTTGAAGTGGGCTTAAGCGTGGGAAAGTTCCTTTCAGTACATGCCGTTGTCAGCAAAACTACAATCTTTGGAAATTCACTAATTGTTCTAGCTGAAAATATAATAACCAGCGTCATGGAGAGTATTGCCCGCAAGCCATACACCAATAAGAAGAAAAATGCTCGATCGGTGATTTCAATTAACAACGCTATTTCCGTTGCCAATGGCACAAAGCTCAAGTGCATTCGGCTTCTCGAGTATGCGAACGTATTCACAGATACAGCTATAGGCATAATGTCTCAGGTGCAGACGACACATAGAGGCACAAGTTGCTCAACGTCAATGACCGGCTCGATCAGAGTGCCAGCGCTTATATCTAGCTGGGTCTATTTGCTGATTATCGCCACCATCATCATCATCACATGGTGCCAAACCTGTGTCGACCTTCCATCTTCTGTGGCTTCTGTTCCTGTCCAGCACCCTCCGGCTGAAGCGCCGCTGTTAAACCGTTAAACGATGGTCCTTTAGCTCAACAACTCCGCTCTTTGTTTCGATTAACAATGCATAATTTTCCAGTCACTAAAAGCTAATAGTTTCTCATGCAAACGGATTGGTTTTGGTGGAAATGGATGCCTTAGTGCCTTTGCGGATGGACAACTCGGTTTTCTTTCACAGAGCTCTCAATCTTTAATAGAGTGACAGTTGCTTTTAAAACACCCGGCAAAAATTACAGAAACCTAGCTGTTGGTGCCGAAAGCAAATTCTTCATTTATATTCATAGTTATAATCTTATATCTTATATATAATAATAATAATATATCACACTTTCTTGACGGTGGAATTGGTCTATGAACCGATCCTTGAGAAGAGCCGTCGGATATGAGGGCATCCTACGCTAGTTCCACAACAACTAAAATGAGAGAATTTCGTTAAGTGAGGCATTCCAAATTAACTTGATGTTTCATGGATAGCTTCAACATAGTTTTTTTTTTTTGTTTCAATATCTCCGAAAAGCGTATTACGGATATGTGTTAATAAACGTTATGCACACTGTTGAAGCCTATTACCTAATACCGAAATCGTAATTGACATTCAAATATTGATACTTTAGTAAACGTCCGACTAATGGGTGGGTCCAACTCTTTGTTCTAAATATAAAACGAGTCCTAATCGATATTGTGCAATATTACTTCTAGAAAGTCTTCTCGACTTCTATAATCTGAGAATTAACAAGCTGAAACAGGCCTGAACAGTGGTGCTTCAAAAGATTCTGGGGAAATTTGGTCTATGGTCTGCCTCTGACTCGAAAATGACGATTTTCGTAGGCTCAATAATATCTTCGGTCATAGATATGTTGGCAAGCAACGATTGCAGGGAGTATGTGCCATACGTCGGATTGTAAAGGTCGCTTAGTGAAGGCAAAATTACTAAAATGACATGTTCCTGACATGTCAAGGAAGAAATCACACCCCTTTTTTTACGGAGAAGCACCAACTAGGAACCACTAAGTCAGTAGTTCCCAAGCTTCAAGAAGTGGCCGCTACGACCCTCCCATACATGGATAACCCTGGTGTGAAGAATGTGCTTCTGATTATTATGTTCAAGAAATACGTGATTCCAAACAAAGGCCCACCCGCTTGATCATGGTAGAGCACCGAATCTTCCAGGACGAAGCACATTTCACTTCAAGCGAAGGAACAAAACAAATTTCAGTTGTACTTCGGCCCACTCGTTGCGAAGGGAAGAACAATCAATGAAGATTGCCTTAGACGTGCGAAGTTGAAGCTCGAAGAGAAACAAGAATTTCTAGAAGCAACTAGTCGGTGCGCTAAGGGATATTTTTCCAAAAATAATTCATAATAATTGAAGACTAATAAAGGAAAAAATTGAAATTCAACAAACAATCGTTTCGGGGACAATTTAATCCTGTCTCTTCCTCATCAGTTCTCACTCAGTTATTTCCATAAATCAAGTGACAACACTATTTCTTGAAAATGTTTCTTTACGCCGACGATATCGTAATGCTCTGCAAGGGGAGATTCCATCTACAACAAGTATTAGGGACCCTGTACAAAAATTCTGGAGGATCAGGGCCTTCGAATAAATAAAACGGGGAACAACGTGATAACGTATAAAAGAGCAACCCCTGATTCGTTTTATCTGAATGAGGCAAGTCTGAAACAACGTAACCCTTTTACATATCTTGGCTTAATCTTAAAAATATCTGATATTTAATAACACATGTTGAGGAAAGAGTAGAGGAAGTCGTGCCGCAACACTCTCTATCGAGAATCGTTAAAAGCTATTTGCGAACACTACAGTCAAACCGTTCAATTTGACAGTGCCACCGACTGATATTTAATATACAAATAATCTAACAATGATAGACCTGTGTGTGAGTCTTAACGTCTCAGCCCGGAACCGCCTAGATGTATATGCTGGCTGATATTTCATTGCTTGTCTGAACACCTGCATATAATTACCTGGTCTTCGAGACATACCGCACCGTAGAAGCTGTGCTTCTTAATATAGTTCTCTTAATATAAAATAGTAAAATAGATTCTCCAGTTCTCATTGCGAGCAACGAAATCAAAATAAAAAATAGCTCGTTAGGTTAAATATCTCTATTTTGTTTTAGGTATATGAAATGCTTTTCGCAATGTTAACACTTATTTTATAAATATCATATGTATTTTGTATTTTATCTATGTGTCGACTAGCTATGTGACAGTAAACATAATCCATATTTCTAAAAAGCATCCTCTAGATATAATTAATTTTAATAATTAATAATTAAAAAACCTAGCGGAATAGCGCAACCTAATATTTTTTTCTGTGTAATTACAGACGAGCTCCACAGTTGGATGTGTTGGATAGCTGGGAATATGTAAACGGCAGTGATAATACAGTCTGTGGGTGTATCGCGCAGAAAAAACATTCCGTGAAACAGAAGAAAATAAGGAGTTGAAAAAGTGCCGTATTGAACTGCTAGACGCTTTTGTCGAAGAAATGGATGAAAAGACGTATGTTATTATTGGTAGTGGTCAAATGATCCCTGACTTTAAACGATGCGGAGGTTGCATGTGTTCAACTTTTGGGAATCAACGCCTTGAAAAAATGCCCACGCTCTCCGGATATCTTTTCTGTGAAAATAGGTTTTTAGAATTACGATTTCTGGATAGCATCAAGGATTCGCCACGCTAAGTAAGGTAGCTGGAGTGTGTCTCGCTCGACTTATCTGGATTTCCTCCAACAAACCTATGATGCGGCATAGTAATCAGCCAAACAGTTCTTGTTGCAGCTAAATAATACATTTTCTTTTAACCCAATTTGTTTTCCTTTGTGGCAATAGCTTCTGGTATTTCGTGATTTTTTTAATAATGACTTTTGCCGACCTTAAGATTTACAGAAGCGTGACTGCATGCTTGTTCCATATGATCGCTATGGAGACTACACCGTCTCTTGGAATCGATGCATGTGTAGAGATAACAATGGCACGTCTGGTACTGCATGGAGAGCGAATAACAGTAGTCTGTTTCTATTTTAGCCTAATAAGCTCAGCAAAATATTCAAAATAACAAACGTCGTTATTGGTTTAGAAGCTTTTTGTCAAGCTGATTATGCAGTATAATTATCGTTGGCTTCCTAAAGGGCGAGATGATCTGAAATGGCCGGAATCTACAAAGCAGCAGCAGCAGCAGCAGCAATAGTTCCAATGACGCTCACACGTCCATCTATCCCTTCAGTACAAGGGAATGTTCTTCAACGTTTGCAGTAAATGAGACCAAAACAATCTGCCACTGATCCAACGAACGTTCTTATCAATGATGACTGAATAGTAATGGGCCGCCGCTGAAAATGCGATGGTCACATGCACACTCACGATACCACGTAGTTTCAAACCTACGCATCTATCGCTGCCGTTCCTGGATATTAAAGTGAAGCGGCTACAGTGGCGGCAGAAAAAGTCTATGGTTGGCGGATATTTGATCCGCCAACCATAGACTTTTTCTGTACTTGGCGCAATACAAATACCAGCTATGAATACCTTATTTGGTGCGCCACATTTCTTTTGGAGCACCTCATTCCAACAAATGCCTGCAAAAGAAAGGATAGGTCTTTGCTGCCTAGTTTTACGTAACCTGCGTTGTGAACCATAATTGTCCCGTCGCAATTCGTGAAACGCCAACAAAGTTCAAAGACTTTTCTCTGCTTCACTTTTTCTATGTTAGTCAATATCTACATATATTTATCTTCGAAAATGAATTTCGCCATTTATTTCATTATTAGAATCAACTCCGTATCAGCCGCTCCAACTCTCTAATGAAAACTCACCCGAAGTTCGATAAAAAAAAGCGATGGAAATTTTCCAGGGACAGATTTCCACTTTATACCATGGCGAAGCAGATACTGTTTTCAGTGTTTCGCCCTTTCCACGCTAAAATGCCCAGTTCAGTTATTTATATTTCTAGTCAGCGTGTAAATATTTATCACTTGTAAGTAAAAATTTATCTCTACACGGTACGCCATGTCAGACTTTTAATACTTTAAATTTCTAAACAACGACTAAGATTCGACTAACAGACAGCTTTCGAACAGTACCTAAAAAATATCTCTTGCATAAATTTCTAGGTAAAAAAAAAGTCGTTTCAATCTCGCCTAAGCAAATGCCACCGTGCTGGGTTTTTTGCCTGTTCCATTATGAAAAATTATCCTATTTTGCTACAATAAGATGTACGGCATTAGTACTGAACTAGTCGAGGTCTATGGATTGGTGTAGAGAATTGGCGTCAACAAAGTGGTCGCAGAAAATATGTTTGGCAATTTCTCTCAGAGTATATTTTGAAAAAAATTGTTTGTCATATCAGCGGCTTTTCAACTGACAATTAACAGAAATTCACTCAAAAGTACTCAAGGACACCTGGAAACGTGCTTTAGCTCTATTATCGCGTGAGTGAGTGAGTGAGTCAAAACCTTTGATGAGTTTTTGACCATTTCCACGCCGAAATAACTATATTACATGTAGGAACATGCATATTACATTTCTACTCGAATCGTCGAAATCTATTGGTTTCTTTAAGCAGAAAATCGTTTCTATGTCGACGTACCTCCGGTATCGGACTGCCACTTTAACAACTAATTTTTTTTTTTTAAACAACACGATACAATTTGATTTGTCCCTTACAACTCTCTCATAGGCACGTGTAAGAGACTCGAAACGAAAAAAAAACACCTCAAAAGAGGCGATATGAACAACGGCCCTCGTTGTCGGACAAACGGCACCAGCGAAAGGATCGTTTGATTTACCGTTTAGCCAAATAGTGACTATAGTTCGATCGCTGGCCCCCATCTTTACAGTTACCTTGTTGCAATTAGTTTGAGATTTTGTAGAGCTAATTCTCGCTCGTTCGACTTCTCTGATTCAATCAATCTATTAGCGATCTTCATTCCGTTGCGGTTAACCTACCCTACGTCTCTAATTCTTCCATCGGAATACTCAATAGTCAGGCTGCCGCGTGGCAGTTATCTCATCAGCCTATTATGATATTTGCTCAATATCCTGTCGCACTAATTCTGTTTTCCTATTCCAGTAAATCCTATTGCCCGGAAAAGTATGAATCTAGCCATACTACCAAATTGTGCCTATTTATGGCATAGACAAACCGCCACTCAGAAAAAAGCTATACGCATACTGGAAGAAATTATCTAGGATGGTTATTACCGCACATTTTAAACCATCCAAACACAGATCACGGCTTTAGCACTAAATGGCAAAATGACGAAAAATCAGAATTTTTTTCTCGGAATATAATGTTGTATTCAGTTTGCAAAGCTTAATAATCTTTTTTTTTTTTTTCTTTTTCGATGTAGACGTTTTACAAATTCCCAACGATTGGTTTGATTAAAAGTTACGCTCTATAGAACAAGCAGGATTTTTTTTATAAGAAAATCATTTTGCTAATCGGCTTTTCGCGTAGATTTTCCTAGGACGAAGCTTTAGCTACCCGCCACTTTGAGGGCTTACTCTCGGTAAAACAAACCCGTTATTCAACGCTTAATATAATAGATACACGTAGATAGATGGACTAGAATGGAATGGCGGAGTTCGCTGCGCGCCTGAAGCATTTTATGCTTTAAACAAGAAACTAACTATTCTTATAAAAGCGACAGCGTCCAATACCAACTGGCTACCTCTTAATAGTTTCTTCCGCACACATCAAGATATGAACACGTCTGTTCACGCAACACGATTTTCACACGTGCAATTGAAAACAGATCCAGGGCCGACGATGCCCTATTTTTTTTTGGGGTTTTTAAACGGATGTGTAACATTTTTCCTTCAGATTTGTTACGACCAACCGGATGAACATTACACTCTATGGCGTTTCTATTTGCAGAGAAGCATATTTTCCGGAAAGGAAACCAAAAGAACATTACCTAGCTTTCAGGACTTAGTAGTATAGGTAAACAGTCAGAGTCGATACAGACCTCCTCTTACATCTGTTGTAATATCGCGACCATTAGCGTTATCGACATTGACCTATATGTAAAGCTTATAGTATGTTCGTATCGAAAATTGGCGTCGGCTTAGCGGGGTATCAACGTCTTGCGAAAAAAATTAGAGTCATTTTTGGAAGCAAGATGATATGGTTCAGGCCATTGCGGCAGCAACCATGTGATAATCAGGTAAGTAATGCATGGCTATCCTAGTTTCGTCGGAGGATTTAAGAGGGTCTACGTTCACACATTTTATAATGATCAGTAATCTTTTCTTAAATTACGAAGTGGAGTCCAGAGAACTTGGTGATTTAGGAATTCTGTTGTAAAGTGTGACGCGTTTGGATCATTTATTATTATTTAATCGAACGACCAGTATACCTTAACATTTCCAGGGAATCCTTCAACATAAGTAGTGTCAATATCTCGGGACGTTCCATGAATGAGGTTTAAGATGCATTTCTTGATAAACGTGATTTACACATAAACAAGATAAACAGGAATTTCAAGTGAAATGTACATTCTGCAATTGAATTCCACCATAATACAATGCTATTGGACACTGTAATAGCATTACCGGGGATTTTGGGATCCTAATAGTAGGGGTAGTTGGCGCAAATCAATGGGGTACACCATTAAGATCCCCCTGAACGGTTCTGCATATGTCAGCGAGAATTCTAAAATGGCCTTTAATCATGAGATATGTATCTTGCGAGATACGTGTTGTTGTGCGAACTAGATCTGCTATTTCCGAGTTATTTCTTATCTTGCATACTGTATCTTCTTTGATTTGGATGGGTTTTAAATCGAGACTGCGCAGTGCTTTCTCTCTAGGTAGTAATGCCGTTCCTCAACGCGCTATCCTTACGGTGATAATCTTCAGCCGTTGCATCGCTATAGAAGGTTCATACGCTCAGTGGACCGGTAGGAGTCATCAAGATGATTATAAACAGATCTCGAAGTGCTTGTGTCATCTGTTTCAATTCAGTATTGTCTACTACCAATGGACGTCGTTGGGAAAGAATCCTTTCTATCTCTAGTTGTTACGAATGCGGGAAGATATGCTCGTGTGTGTGTGTGTGTGTGTTTTTAATGTATCAGACGTTGTTAGTTGCATGATGGACTAGGAGTCGTAAACGATAGACTTCGCTTCAAAGTGGGTTTGTTGTATCGATCCTTGCCTAAAACGTTGCTAAATTGGATACTATACGATCCTATACATTTCTCTGACTTTCTGCCCACTTATCGTGTTTCCAGATGAATAACTTTGGTATATAGGCATCCAGCAATATCTAGCGAAATCATCGTGATCGCAAAGAGCCATGAATGCTGTTAACTTCGCTAATAACAGAGTGGTTTGTCATTTCCATGTGTGGACGTTTTTCTTACAGAATAAAACTTATTGCTCTTAGAGTAAGTAGAGGTGGAATCGTCTGAATGACGATAAATTATGTTTGTGGATTAAAAAGCTAGCTCAGCATTTGTGTGACCCGCTGTCTCACAGGCCAAAAGGCTATCAAAATTGGTTTTTGCCCCTTTTCACACCGAAATATCAGTTTTAGCGTGGAGAAAATGCATCGTTTTTTTGACTTAGTTCGCCGGAATCTACCGACTGATGTTAACATTTGGCTTCAGCTAAGAGGCGCCTTACACAAAAAATGTTTTCGATACATGAGCATTTTTCTAGGAAAATTATTTAGAGAATATTTTCAAAACTTTAGCGGAACATTGGCACATGGAAGAACAAATGCCATGTTCAATTATTTTTTTGCCCTTTTTGCGCCTAAATACCTAATTTAAGTACTCGGCTTGTAAAGATTTATCTATAAGTCTTTACATTTAATAATATAATGACAAGTATAAAAATTAGCTTCAGTAAAGTGGTACTTCGCGTAGAATCGTGTTTCAGCATTCTAATATTTTTTTTCAAAAAATATTTTATAGAATAAAATGTTAAAAATAGATAAAATATAATGTTAACAATTATTCAACCTGCGCTGCAGGTTTCCAACTAATGGTTACTAAAAATTCGCTTAAAAGAGCACTCAAAAGTAGTCCGAATCGCATTTTTATCTCACTACTACATGCGCAAAACGAACCGCTCGGTTATCTTTACACCGAAATGTCTATTGCAGATTCACAGAAATATGTTGAATTTTTACTTAGCTAGCCAAAATCTATAGGGACATTAATAAACTTCTTTTTTATTCAGATAGGGGATCATGACAAATTTTCATCCCTCAGAAGCATTTTTTTGACCTTAAGATAGAGATGTGGGCATAGCGTATGTATCGCATTATAACTGAGCTCGGCAGGGACCTCGGATTGGTATCAAGAACGAAGAAATATCTAGCTAGTATTTTGTTAGTACAAAGGATGTTTCAAGAAAAACCCATTAAGGTATAGCTCAATTTAGCTCTTAATGCTCTCTCATAGACATTGACTTAAAGTGCGTGCAAAACAAAAAGTGTTGACATATTGACATAAAATTTATAAATTCAAAAATCAAAGAGTTGTTGTGCTTGTCAATAGTCATGATCGTACATTATTTTCTCGTCCAATTCACGAATCGTTTACGGGCAATCTTCCGTTAAAAGTGTCTTCAGTCGATCCTCATCGACCTCGAATAGCCGACTGGGGTCGGTTTTAAATGCCATTCTTAAACCAGCTTCGAATAGTTTTCCCAGTTACAGAGTTCAACAACACAAGTGTTCTGTGCTACTTCGATCTCTGTTTGATCTTAGCAAAAAGGCATTAGAAATGCATTTTTTTAAACCTGGAACTTTTATCCTTAGAGTCTGAACTCGTCATAAGGTTCTGTTCATTCCACATTGAGATTACAACAAACTCACAAAGCGAAAAGAGCACTTTTTAATATTATATAAAAGTAAACAAATAGTAAAGGGTAAAAGGAAATGAGTATATTAAAAGCAAATGAGATACGAAAAACTACAGCAAATCTCTTAGGGCGCTTTCAAGATGAGATATATTTGTGGCATTAGGACTCAATGGGTATCTTTACTCGATCTGTGGGCGTGGACAACCTGAACTGCAGCAATCTACTCGTTTAATCGCTTCGAGTCAACTACGAGTATCTGGGATATGTTTTTTGAATTTTTAGACATGGAGATGACGTTTTCCAAATGTGGATTTTACATTGTAGGGTTTTCTAGTCAGACTAAACACACCCATAAAAAAACAATGGGATTTATAGACGCCACTTGCGAGAATCTCTGAGATGTACATATACACATTTACTTAAGTAAAAGATGATAATTGCAAATTTGTCATTTTTAGGACATTATTCAAAATTGACAGCTATGAAAGAAAATTATCTAAATAATCTATTATCAGTTCAGCTTGGTTTATAATGGACAAGTGTTTTGAGATATTCCTTAAACAAAGACTTGGCAACACTCGACGTGATGTTCAGACTGGTATGTATACCGCCTTCACTTTATAGTTCACTGTAGTTGGGCGTGCTAGTAATAGTATCGCTTATATCTTCGCTACTGGAGACTTCGTTTGCGAGTGAGCTGCTGCTATAAATGGTTTTCGAAAGCCCGAAGCCGTGATCCGTCAACTTTTAGCAAGCATCGTCCGCTCTCCATCTAAACGCTTCGCTTGCAGACTTCCTTCCAGTGCATCCAAGAACATTCACTAAGAACAAGCTAAGTCAAAGGCATATACGACGCGGGTATTACCCTTCGTATTCCTTCGAGATAAACGCGGGGAATCTTATTTTATACAAACAAGACGTTAACGATTTTGTGTGTTGCTTGGAGTAGGATAGTAGTCCCGTTCATCGCAACCTAACCCTCGAAAGATAGAGGTCCTAATTATAACGAAAGATTGCTTTGGGTGGTATAAGACTTAATTGTATTTCGTCAGATCTTACATTTCATTTTAAAAGGGGCCTCCAATTACATGAGACATCAAATCGGTGGTGTTAGTATGAGACGACTTGAAAACGAATTCTTACAGAATTTGTATTACGGTAGTATAATACACGTATTCTTCGCTTGATAATATGTTATATACATAGCGTTTCCTACACCTATAAATATGTTTTCATCATAGCGTGCATGCCAAGCAAGAGTCTGTGTTATAACAAAGGTCGTTTTCCACGTATTATTAGGGTCGTTCATATGGATAAATTTCAGAGCATATGGGAAAAGCTATAATAGTTAATTTTGCTAACTACGCTGATCTGAAAATCCCAATTTCAGACTCTACCGGACACTTAAAATGTTTGCAAATTTTTATTGCTTTTTATAAATGGAACTCATATCATTTATATAGAAATTAAGTGAATAACTTAAATTGGTATGGTTTTCCGAACTTGCAAGTAAATACAACTATACCATAGACAGCTGGCGTGTACACGCTTTTAAACAAATTAAGCAACACTCCAGTGTAATTCCTTAAGATTACGAAGATACTTTAGTGGGTACGGCAGAGTTAGTGGCTAAAAACGTTGTGACTGCTCTGCTGACCATGTGGACTCTAACATCTTGACAAGAATGGCACTACTAAATAACGCTACAATTTCTTTCACGCAGTTAAAAGCAAGTTCAGTACGATCAAACCTGTCTCTTGTAACCTGATTGTGTATTTAGTCATTGTAATCTTGTTTTTTTTTTGAGTTTAGAGGGATTCGGGGCCCTTTCGCGTATTTGAGTGAACCTTCTTTTGTTATAAATTAACTTCTCAATTTTGACCCTTAAAACCACCCTTGATATTATCTCATACGGTAACAAATTAATCAAGGCAGTATACGCGGAACCACTATTTGTTTGATTGGATCATATGGGGATCACTTCTGACATAAACAACGACAGGAAACACTTCCCAGAACGCCGTTCCAAAAAAGGTCATTGCAAATAAAGGTTACCGCATTTTTGAACTCAGTCAAAATGTATATCTCTATATATAAGGCTTTTTTTCTGGATAATAATAATATTATTGGACTTCTTAGTGTAAACCGTCCCATATCAGTCCGATAGCTACGTTAAAAGCTAATGCACAATGACGACACTTTACAGGGACTCGTTACTTTTGATTCAAGGATCGGCTTATGAAATGTAATATAAAGAGCAACGAAGATCTTCGAGAAATAATAGACTAATACCTTCGTATATAAGGAGGTACACGTATATAGGGGGTACATAAGGAGGAACGCAGGTACGTTCGGTATACTACTGCCATTACCAACTCACCAGTTGTTGAGGTTATGGAAAACGAGCTCTCATCACCTGAACTCGTACACCTAGAAACACCCTTGAGGAGAATAATGGTTAACTTAACGGAAGTCCGGTAAAAAGTTTACATATATACAATAAGTTTCAAAGATCCTATAACTTATTTTTTGCAAATTGACGGTGAACTTCTCAGTGTGTTTAAGAGTGCAATCATTTTTCAGATGTGTAGTGTCTGATCTCGAGTTGTCGATCAGGTAATTCTGTCGTTTCGAATTTTTGAAATACAGCTCGAAAATACTTGCGAAAAAATAATTGAAGTACCACCGAAATACACGTGCAATCACAGTTTATGCGTACTCACGGAAAACAATTCTCGGTCTACTGATGCAAGAGATGGCAGTGCTTTAAAGATCCGGCACTATATAAAGCACCATTTTTTCTTCTGATAAAGATCTTAAAATGAATGCTACATAAATTTCTATTGTAACTTACGTTGATTCATTTTACCATTTATTTTAATAAAAAAGTTTATGAAACCAAGTATTTTTTTTTAATATTATTGAACATTTGCTGGAATAGGGAAGGTGTCCAGTTAATTTTTCTATAGTTTTGCGTGTCCTGGAACCATATTTTCCAAAATAAACTGAAAGCAAATTACGTTTTACTATGTTGAGCTACGTTTATTTACCTTTATTTACCATCTACCACCTCAAGAGTGATATGGGCTTGGGAGGTAAGCAAGTCTACTGGGGGGAATGTATTTCGAAGATCTATGAAACGGTATGCCATTGATTGCTAATACGGTAGACAAGTGAGAAGAAGTAACTTCCGTCAGAGTTCAATATAAGCTAGCGGGAGTATTAAAATGTGTATTTATGTCAAGGTAAAATGAAAATGTGTATATTGCTGTGTCCCATAGAGAGTTGTAATCAATAACACGCCACGCGTAGTTCTTCAAAAAATGCTTTGCCGGTCGTATTAACAAAGTTCAGCCTAAAAATGGAGCTATAATTGCTTATGGATAATTATAGTCATCCATTATTTATCACTAACAGTTTTTCATATCAAAACTATGGATAATCATGATAGGGACGCATGCATTGGCCTAGCAGTACGGTGCTACAGTTTATTCTCATTTGTCAAACGAAATGTAACTTCTGTAAACTCTGCTCATACTTATAAAACTCTACCGTAGACGAACTAGCTAGCATGATAATAAGTAATTATGAAACGTCGTCAATTCTTAGAAAATTAACATTTATTCTCTAACTTTGCCTAACCTAACCTAACCTAACCCACTTTTTTGTACAAAGCAATTAGCAGCCCTATTCCTAATCCTTATGAAGCGACTTTGTAGGCTATATAGGCACCGACATAAATATCTTTAATTTATATACTTTTTCAGCCACGAAATATATACGTTTCTAGCTAACTTATTAGTATTTTTTTTTCTGCAAAGATTGTTCCCAACAACTGATCTGAATATGTAAACCCGCTATTATATAAATTTTATACACAAACTGATTTCTGAAAGTTCTTAGAACGTACAGATTATGATTTAGTTGTTAGTCATTGGCAAACAACCATCGTTAATTCTACCGTGGATTGAATGTCTCTGTCGATGTACAAATGCACGGTGTTTTATTCCGGGCACAGTTGTCTAAAAAAATTATCTTATCAATGACCAGATGATGGCGATCTGCGTCAGGCATCAACGATCATCAAAGGTTATATATAGTGTCTAAACGAAAGACTGTGTGCCACATATCAAATCCAGTGGATGTAACTCGAGTCGTTTTTGTGATGATGCCGGAAGGCGTCGGTCTGTGTCCCGCGGTGTGAAGTCTGTTCGTCATTGATGAAACGGTAATTGCTTACACGGACTAATATTGTTCACACGGAACGTAACATATGTGGACTACCACCAGCGCATAGAAGGACATAACTGTGCCTATATTTTTAACAATCTGGAAGAAAGCTCGTCGTATTTGAAAACCGTCAATGAACTGAGCCAAACAACTATACCAAATCCATATGTTCTCTAAAAGCGCGCTTTCTTCAAGTCAGGATTTTAGTAAACTAACCGTTCAAATAAAAAACCTATTAAGTCGTTCGTGATCATATAAATAATAGTACAAGTACAACGATGGCCAAAACAGGATTTTTTTGTCGAGAAAAATACGTGTATATATCGGCTACGAAGGTATCACATCTATATTTGTCCTGCTCATTGCCATTGAGTAGGAGAACAGTGAAAAATCGTTAACGTCAAATTTTATTGCTATAGATCTCTGTGAGGTTTTCAAGAACAGCCCTAATTGCGTAGCAGTTGCTCTTGTGTTATAGTAATATAGAACAAGCTGCTTGTAGCTTTGTTTCCATTTCACTATGAAAACGGTTCGGTGCCAGGTAAAAATGGCCGCTGCGATGTATCAGGATAATCACAGAAGTTATAATCACAGGGTGGTCGCAAGAGTTCCAAGGTTTATATTAAACGTTACATCAGATCGACTGCTTATCCAACGGATGGTCAATGAGCAGCGAACGGTACTCAGGCGTTGACCCGAGAGCACTTGATAAAATGCGGTTAGAAACTTAGAAGGTTTCCCGTACCTTCGCCAGTCTGCACAGTCACTCCAGATGATCTGTCCTCCCGTCTTTCATGCTCTCGGTTGCAACAGTGGCTTTGGCAGTAGTTAACCTCTCTAGATCAGCTCATTAATGACCAGCCAGTTACGCTCAAATCACCCTTAGGGGTTTTACTTCTGCTTCTTTACGTATAGTCAACTTCGCATAGTATCCGAATTTCAAGTAGTTAAATAAAAAATGCTTGCGAAGACAAGCTGCTCTGCTAAGACCGTACTCTTGAGCTTGTTTTTTAGACTGGGTTGGGCCCCGGCTAAACGATTAAAACGATCATTTTGTTCACAGCGTTAGGCACTTTGCGAAAATCTATAGCAATGAACAGACATTCTATTTTTAGCAATCTCTAAATGCTCACTTTCTCAAGTGGTTTTGCTCTAGGTACCCCGAGTCTTTTATCGAAATGTTTTTAGAAGTCTCGTAATCACGCTCCACTTGTCTTGCCAGCTTGTTAGAATATTCTATGTAAGTTTCCACTCACATAAGCTATTTTTTGATGAGAGACTATTAATTCGGTTATTCCGTTGCAATTATCCGGTCACAGCAATTGTATTTCACTGATTTATTACTTTAATGTACATATCATGCTCCAGTGACTGCTAAATCCTGATGAAATGATTTCGCTCCTCTTTTGGACTGTTTCAGTAACCTGCTTACGTTTCTATAGTTAATCCGTTAGCGTTCTACATGATTCCTACTACTTGTTGCATCTATCCTATCTATTCTCAACAGTTTCAACTGAAAATTTTCTCCACGCCCGACCACTTTATATATAGAGTGATGCATTGTGAGCCATAAGTAAAAGAAACTACTTCCTAGTTCCAAGTGCAGCTTATTCTAAGAAGAAATTTCACCAGTCCTAAAGGAAGCAATTCAAAATGATGACGGTAGAAAAACAATCTGACAGTTAGACACACGCAAACATTCCCTTTTTGATGGTATAGTAGATTTAGAATTTCCAAGTAAATCAAACATAAACACTGAATAAAACGTATACAGATAGGGCATCATTTAGCAATAACTTCTAAGGATTTTCAAACGAGCGGGGTTATGTGGACCGTATTACCGAGTATAGCGCTCGTTATCCGCTTCGCTATACTTCTGATGAGTACTCTGAGAATTTTTATTTACTCATATAAGTTCCTGGTTTTTAAAGCTTCAATAGTTTTAAGCTAGCACATTGTTTCTCGGTTTCTATTTCAAAGTACATTAGCAGTGCGTACGGTTCCGATGATTAAACTGCTAGTTAATAAGAGTTACAAAAAAGAGGAGGTTTGACACTGAAACAAATGCAGGTTACTACGTAAGTCTACTTCTTTCCGATTCTCAAGTAATTTTTAGCCATTTAAGCTGCTGTAAATAAGCCTAATCTAATGACAAAGAATGCTCAATTTTGCCATGTACTACTGAAAGAAACTGCGTTCTCAAGCGCCCACGGATGCTTACCGTTTCAGTTTTCTGTAACACACAGATGTCTCTATCCTCTTTTGTAATGCACAAGCCGTTTGCCATTCATGCAAGGTTAGATAATTGTAGTCATATGGCCTGCTTATAACAATGGCCTACATGTACAAAGAGAAATACTCGACGAAAAGGTAGCGTGACAGAGGCCACTACAGAACTGCGCGAACTAGATAACTAAGAGTAATCTAATAGGCCCGTTAAGGCCCTAACCTTTATTCAAGTGGCAACATATTAGGTACTTGTCGAGCTACCTACTAAGACGGGTGTCAGTGTTTCTACTCAAACGGTCGAGGATAAAATTGTGCTATACACCGATACATATACACACACAGCCTTGTAATACTTCTGCCTGGAAGATGAGTAGCATTTATTATAGTTTCAGTGGACAGCTCACTGAATGTCACCGCCTCGCTTCACACATGAAGCCTTGACTATGAATTGTGTATCGTAGCGTCCTGCTTTCAGCGTTAAAAAAGCAACAGAGATCGTGTAAGTTGTGCATAATTTATTCATTTCTAAATATATTTTCCGTTACAAAAGTTAAACATTTGTGACGCATGCATCGTCTGCTTTTGAACGCATGAGATATGTATGCGAAAATAACCAACAAATGCTAAATATCCAATTACAGAAGCACATAACTGACCTATCTATAACCTGCCCGCCACCCTTCTAATTTACAATTATTTTCGCACCTGTAGATGTTTTTCTTTTCATTTCTTATTACATGTTTTTTTCTATGCATTTTTATCACTGTTGTCGTCGTAATTTCTCTAACCTGCTGCCATCCGAATAACATCCCTACGAGAGGGATGATGCACCAACGGCGGTCTGCTACTACTGCTGCTTTTATCATTGTGTTATTTTAGCATGCGAAGCGTAAACAAAGAAATAGCCAAGTCGGAAAGGTAGGCCATCGGATCACCGTCGACGACAAGAAAACGACTTGCTTGACGTTTCATCGCAAAAAGCCGCAACGAAGGAAGGTATCTTGTTTCTACTTTTTTGCACCCGACGCACGTCCCGACAACCATCACTCCGCATTTCTTCATTCGTGCCGGAGAGGGTCGCACGGAAAGTTCGTTCTGTTCGTTCAGTGATGGTGCGGACAATGTCTAGCCAATACGCTACAAAGCAGTTGGGTATTGGACCTGAATTACATTGAATTCAGCCTTGTTTTTTTGCCTGTAATTGTCGTTGCTGCTGCCGCTGCTGCTGTCGTTGTTGTTGTGTTATGGCAACAAGCGATAGGCTCATTACTTTGCTGGACACTCAGGCCTAAATGACCTCTTTTTCGCGAAAAGCAAACTTTCGGGCTACTTCACTGGCCTCTTTTGTACTTATCGTACTCAAATGTGACACTAACGTTTATGTCCTAGGTGAACTAGATAGCGCTTATACGGACCAGCTTGTCTGGACCAACCATAGCTCGCGAATATCTCTGTGAGCTCAAGGCCCTCGTGCTATAGAATCTTGGGAGAATCGTGGGAGATTCTTTTCGTTTACCTTTTTTGCAGTCGTTTTTTCGTCGAAAGAAATTCGTTATGCCCAGGACGAAATAAACAACGTAGATGAAACGCAATATGCGTTTTTTTTTCAAACAAAACCATAGTAGCTACATGTAGACGCTCGAAAAAGGTACGCTTTTTATGAAGGAGGAAGTAAGCTAATGCATAGTGCAAATCAGACTTTACTACTAAGGCTTTATAAGTGCTGTTAGACTTTAACTCGCTAAATTCTGGGCCTCATATGCTTGAGCTTTGGCTTAAAACTGATTTAAATACTATTTTAAACCAAAACTTGCGGGGACACCTGCTATATTTAGTCGCGTCCCGTTCCATCCTTCTATAGAGTTCCCCGTTTCACCGGCCACGGCAACTCCTTAGGGTTCTTACTTTGTCTTTTAACATGCCTGGCTGTGTAATAGTGTCCCGTGTAATTTTGTTTCATTGCCCCTAAGGTGCAAGTTAAGTTGCGAGGGGTCACCTGCATCTAGCGTCATTACTTTGTGTAATTAGTTAGTGTTACACCCCTTCTTTTCTCCAGTGTTTCTTTATTAATCAACAGTTGTTGTCTTAAGTAGCATTGCTAGACCGTCTAGCAGATATGTCAAACGAAACCGTTGAAACTGGCGCGCATTGCTCCTGTGGATTTCCGCAATCGGATCTGCACTAGTTACAGTACAAAACATGCTTGTCTTCATTTTCGGCTACATGTACTTAACAGTGTACGCATATTGGCAAACATGTCTTGCTTACTCTGTATAGGTAGTTGCTGTGTCCCTATAGAGTCGTGTCCACTTTGCTTGCATGGCAACCATAATTGTGTCTTTCAGTTAGTCCTCCCTTACCTTCGCCGCTTGTCAATGTGTAAATGCAAAGGAATCGTTTTTGTTAGGGTCGGTGAGTTTCGATGCCGATGTTAGTGGAAACTAAACTAGAGTTCCAAATATAGTCGTGTATTTGGCGATAGACAAACGCTCTCCCTTCGCCTATCCTTAGCTCCATTTATTAGGAATTTTTCAAACGAGTTTTCGTGCCACTTTAGTCGCTCTAGTTGCCACCAACTGTGGGGTATGGGGGCGCCTCTCAGTCCCATATTTGAGTGTATTCCGAAGCATCTAGCTGTTTTTACTGTTTTAGTTTTGTCGCCGTCCATGAAAAGCTTAACAATTTGTACTTCATTCTGCCAACTAGTAAGAGTACTTTGCTCTCGACTGGGTGCAGCGTTAGGCTGTTATCTGTCATTCATTCATAAAATTTCGTCAACACTTTTTTGGTCTGGGTTTTAAGCAGTTTCAATCTGCGTACTTTTACTATTATAGCTCGGTTGTCAATTTGTGCAATTATGTCTACATCTAGAGACTTAAAGCCCTGGACTTAAAGTCATCGTCGTAGGCAAAATTACAAAATAGCTGATCCAAAATAAGAGTCCACAGCACTTCAGTAGTTATGGAAAAACTCAACCTTTTTGTCTGAGCAGTTTGATCCTAAAGATATCCGGAAACGGCTTCGAGTAGATGCAGTAAAGCTTTCAGACACCCTACTGAGCAGGTGATGTAACGCAGAGCTTTTCAGTAAAGTTTCGGGTTCGTTTCTCTTTGGTAAACTCATTTTTTAAAGAAGAGTCCCCAGGAGATAAACGGGTCGGTAAAAGCTCTCTCTTTTAAAAATTTGTACCACTTTTGTTTTTCAAAGCTCGGGGAAACTTTTTTTGCTAAAGGCCTTCGTAGCAACTTTGGTCACAACAGCAAAAGGAATTCATTAGTAAGTAGCTTCACTATTGTTACCAGAGTACCGTCAAGGCCTAGTATATTGCCTGGCTTGATTCCTTCGCCCGTAACGATAAATTAATATACCAAAACAGTCAGAATGTTTTCGAGCTGTGCTGGTTCCTCTTGACTGATGAACAAGTCCCGATGGGTCGTAGATTTGGTTATTAGGGAACAGCTTCCTCATCAGTTTCTGTTTCATCATGAAAGAAGCCTGCCTTTTGGGATCTACTACAACTTCCATACAATTCCCTAACACACGACACCAAAGACCAAAAATACTCTCTGTATGTTCCTTTTCAGAGCAGATTCATAAGAGATTTCCTGACTGCGCTGGCATATCGTACCTTAAGCCGCAACGGTCGTTTGGGCACACTTGGCTTCGTCTGCGTGTTAATGCTCAGTTCGTACTCAATAAGGTGATAATCGCTGAGGTTCTTTTTCTCGTCGAGAACTTGCCATCCTGTTACACCGTTACCCATAAAAGCAAGTTATCTAGGGAAGATTTATGCCAGCTTTGCTTTAAGGTAGTACTTTACCTGTTGTGGGTTACAAATTGATTAGTGGCCATTCATTCCGTTAATACCTGACCCCTTTTATTAGACCTTTAGTCCCGTACCTCCAAGATACATAGCGTAAAAATTGCCCGAAAAAATTACCAACAGTGCAGAAGCTATTTAACAGAACCAGGAGATCTACTCTAAATAAAAAGGTCCAATAGTTTCCATATAATATCTATGAAAAGCCCACACCTGTCTGTAGCACTCCGGTCGGCTTACTATCTGTCAGTCACTTTGTCATCTTTCATACATTAGCTTTTTCTTTTGACTAGTGCCACATTTAGTTCATATAAAGCAAAGCGCCGCTTGCCATGGCATCAAGCTGTGCATGGGCAGCTCTGCTCCCACTGTAGTTCATCAGAATAGTTGTGGAATTGGTTGAGTTGCTAGCTTGTCTCGTTGGCTGCTCTGCGGGAGGAGACGCGCTTCCACGCCTCCTTCTAGTAAGGCCAAGTACTATGGTGCATCCTTTTAAGGTTTCACGCAGTAGCCTTCCAGTCGCGTTTCTCTCCAGTAGTCCTGCAGAAGCGACCTATACTCTTTCTGAAAGGACACTCGGCATGGGTACTAAGCGACACATCGCACTAATTTAACGCATAATCTAGAATCTCTTCCCTTCTACCGCTTTGTTTTTACAATTTCTAGCGTCTCATTTTAGGCGATATGGGACTGAAACGCACTTCGAGGCTAAAATTCAGCTTATGAGTAGCTGCCTTGGATTCACGAACCATTTGCTTGTGGCCAGATCAGCACCAATAATTTACTTGGTTGTATAAGCAGATGTACCTTATGGCGACCCACTTTTGTCGAAGTATCACTTTCCACCAATTTAGCTTGTAGTCTAAATTTTAGCTGAATGATGTACTTTATTCGCAGTGAAGTGAATTAAATATTAGCGCTAAACGACGTGAATTTGGCCAACATTGCATTAAGACCGCAACTAAATATTCGCGGGTAAACCACTAACCGACAAGGTTTTTACCTAGGCTGTTAGTGTCATGTGACAAATGTGCGACAACTTAGGTGTTCGGGCGTGGGAAACGCAACGCCACTATCTGCTAAAGCTGCTCGTTTCAATGCTCCCTTTTGCATTGAGCTCAAGTTACGAATTTTTGTATAGTCGGAATGGTCTTCTTATCGTAGAGAAGGCCAGCCATCGTTACTGGCACGCAAATCGGTACGACAATTACGTACCAGTCCCATAGTATGATCGTCTTTATTTCGTTACCTGTGCCTCCATTACCTGTGCCTCCATTTCAGGCAATGTCATGTGCGCTTTTGGCAAGAAATTAGAGATCTAACCGCAGTTTGTATAGTAATTCCCCGCGCAGAACACGACCTGTCATCAAGCGGGTCACGTTGACGACGGCAAGGAAGCCCCTCCTCTTTGGCAGATGACGTTCGTTTAGCTATTACATTCGAACAGTCGTAGCTAATACCTTAGGACGTGTGAACCGTCACAAGAGGTTCTTTTATCACTTCGTGTACCGTTGACCTATAGCTGTTTCTATAAACTTAGGCAAAATATCTGAAAGAAAAATTATCTAAGTTTACGCTTTGCAAATATAAAGCCCCCTTATTTATTGAAAACGCTTTAAATTTTTTCGTGAGGAGCAAACGACACGATTTTTTTTTTTATTCCTTTCTAAATTTGTTATACTATTTCTTATTTAATTTTACTGCATTATATCTTTAGGACATTTATTAAAATTGATTTAAACATGCAGCTTGATCACACCGCAAACTATATGTAATGAAATTTATCTTGGATTGTCGTTGATTGTTGAAGAACAATTTTGTGTGTCAAGATTTTAATCTGGCAGTATTTATTTGAGAAAATACTATAGCCTCGTGCTAAAGTTTTTGTTTATCTACTAAAAAAACCTTAACTATGTCATGAGATCCTCTTGTCAGAATTACACGATACAAAATTAATTGCGTTTAGCATGACTATTCAATAGCAGACATTTGATGCATGTAAACACTAAGTAGTTGAAGTAAATAGAGATTGTTTTTCCCTATTGAGCCGTTGTTTTTGCCACTGTGTCAAGATTTCTGGCCACAATTTGAATTTTGCGCTGTTTTTTTTTCTCTCTGCTTAGGAAATATGCGCACGCACATCTATGCCTAAATAGAGACCCCATATTTAGAGGCCGTATATATCGGTAGCGGGCCACTGGTTCAGAGTGGGCTCTATATCTTGACCCGACGGCTTGTCTTTGAGGTTAAATAATAATTCAGTGGAATTTCAGATTCATTTGAATTTTAGGTTCACCTTCCGTTATGATGGCCTCATCGAATGAGATCGGGCCTTCAGTGCCTTGCTCCACCACTGTCGACTGCACGTCTCTGTCTGTTTTTAAGCTGTTAGACCTTTTTCACTCTGTTATTGTGTTTGGTAAAATTAATCTTTTATTCTAACCTTCTTATTTACTAAATGATATTATTGTTGCTGATTATAAAAAAAAAGGTAATATTTTAATCAGAATAACATTATCGTTATGGTCTAAAAGTTGCACAGAAGACAAACAAAAATGATGTGCAACGTGAAAAGCTATAGGTGAAGAGTTTTCCGAAAAATAGGTATTATCTATGGTCTGTCCAATAATGTAATAACAATGTGATAGTACATGTATGGCCCAGTTCATATTAATTACCTCTGGAAATATTATTCTCAACGATACTTTAATACATAGCAATGATAGCTAAAGTCGTTATGTCCGATCAGGTCAACCTAGATAAGAGTTGGTAATTTAGCTCTATTCTTTCTAAATGGTTTCTTCAAAAACGAAAATAGATTAATTGACGTGAGGCCTGTTATTACTGCTTTCTCACTTAATTTACTATATTTCGATCTGTAAAGTAGTTGTAGATTTGAGGAAAAAGTGTCTACCAGAATAATTCCTAAGCCAACAAACCACAGGAGCCCGTTCTAGTGTTAATGTACCCAAGGCCATGTTTGTTATTACACGAAAAATAATTAGCCATATATCAAAAATGCTTCAGTGACAGTTTATCATCTCAAATTTCTGGTGGGTCACAGAAACCCAGTAGGCCTACAACCAGGTTGTAGTGCATACTAGGTTGAACCTAATGTCGATCAAATTTGTTCATGTGGCTATAAGATTACTGAAATGAAACGATTGATATTATGTATTTCAGAGTTACGATAGACTGAATGTGGCATTCATGAATTAAGATAGTTGACGCAACAGCATAAGCCAAAGCTCACGTATTGTAATATACTACCAAAGCCTCTGTTTTTCGGTTTTTGTATTTGCTTTTCATATTTTTACAATTTAAAGCTAAATAGTTAATTGTTGATAAATTGATTACCAATTTATGTATCGATGCAAAAACTGAGAAACATATGAATTTTTTGACTAGCTGGCGGATTTGAACCGGCGATCCTTACTCTTTTGCCTTGTAGCGCGGAATGCTTAATGTTTGCATGGAACCTTGAAATTGTACTTTTATTTTAGCGTGATATGGTAGAAGAGATGGGATATCCTTAATGAGATAATGGAATAAGAGCAGCAGAAACCGAAAATGATTGCAACCAAAGGACGAAGCAATTAGTGGAAAAGAATGAAGACAATTTGTGCAGGACGATGGAATGGTTATAAGAAAGATATTTTAAGATTAAGCGAATTAACGGTTTATTAAAAGGCATTATAATCCAACTCGATTTACAGCTCGGTTTTATTTACCTGGTAATCAACCTTAGCGGGCTCAAAACTGCCACATTACCGCAAATTCATACTACCTATGGTATATCGTCATAATACCCTTCTGGTTATTCAACTTGATTTCGAAAACTCAAATTAGTTATAATAGGTGAACCGAGCAAGAACCCCACATTTATGAGTACATCGCCACCTCTACCCAACAACTGTAACATCCAAAAAAAACATGAACAAAAAATTAGCACCTTATTTATGTTACATCGTAAAAAAAAGAAGATAATAGTAGCGGTAGTCAGTAATAAAAATCCGTGAAAACTATTGGTAGACTTCTCAAATTTTCACAACGAGTCGAACTTCTCAATTTAAACATCGCACCAATTGTCTCCTTGGCATCAATTTTTTTACGATATAAGGGTTGACGCCTATATAAATAAGTGGCTTATCCAGTGGAGACCGAACTGGCATTCTAGACTTCTGCGCCTACTAAAACTACCTTCCCTCTTCAAATTTACCCTCTGCAGGCCCAGGTCTAAAGTTAACAATACTACAAATCGACAGCAAACGTAGCAGACGGTTACCTAACCAAATAGTTGGAATCACATCGTCAAGCGCTCTAAATCTTAATACCTGTAAGTTCAGTCTAATTGTGGTGTCCTTTGTTTGCTGCCATCTGCCCCCCTTAGGCAATTTTTCCTTTTATTTTTTGAGATCCTTTGAGACCATTGAAACCTCAATAGGCCCTCCACTTGTCGCGTCGCATATGAATTCGAGAAGTCCTTTCAGGCTGTCTGCTATGATAGGAGGAAGAGCTTGCTTTAGGGTGGCCGCCACCTCATCCAAGTTTGCGTTCCGCCATTGTGCCGTGCATCATCCAACCTTTGACATATCAGCAAGGTGTCGGTAGCACGTTCCTCTAATCCCTAGTCGCAGTAAACACAAAGGTGAAACGGGGCCAAGCCAAAGCTGTGTAGATGTGATTGAGAACCGTCATATTCTGTGAGAACTTGGGTTAGAAAGTAGTCCACCGCACCCTCTGAGTGATTCCTGATACCTAATCTCTAATTTGGACCACATGTTCGTTTGCTTGAGTAACGGACCACCCTCTTGACATTCTGTTTGAGTTGTGTTTTGCTCTGCCCACTTTGTGTGGCCCTGTTTTCGTTTCTTCCTGGTTTTGAGGCCCCACGAGAGAACTCCAATCAGGACTAGGGACGCTGACGTGCTTACTGTTCTATAGGTCTAGAGGGCTCACGTAGCCATTGTTCGCTGCGTTTTGTTTATCTTGTCCACGCTACTACTCTAGTTCAAAGTGGGCTCGGATCATACGTGTCACGGAAAGGTCGCATGGACTCAGCCACTGACATGATAAATCGCCTGCGTTCAGTAATGGAAGAGTATCTTCCCATTGCATCATCACGAATACAATAATAATTAAGAGGAGAATGCACAAACCGGGAAAAAGATCTCACTAGAGATAGGCGCCCCTTCGTTCTGGACGCGTCATACCCCAGAATACCCGTAACAAAGTGAAAAAATGTGCGACACTTTTGGAAGACATGCACAAGTCATTCTAAACAGATTACCCTGCAGAGGTGAAATCACTAATTTTGTACAAGCACAACCCACGAAGAATATTGCCGTAGGCAGACCTGAGACCCGGGCTGCGTAGAGAACTACAAATTACTCGTCTCTATTTCCTTGAAGTGCGTTTTCAGCTAAAGTCGGCCCGCAGGTACCCTCACCTAGTAAAAGAAGAATATATGATTCTATGTGTGTCTTACTTCGTGTAGAAATTAGAGTTGTCTGACAGGTTTCCAGCAAGTGCTGTAGCTTGAATACGTCTTAGGGATACATCTCCTTTTTGGATGGAAATATCGCGTGCGTGTTTTCGTATCGCAGATTGTCTATATAGTAGTTCTTTACGGAAGCCTTGATCATTAGCGGGTTTGCGCAAAATAGGCAAGAGCAAGATAGGCTTTATCAGTAAATCCTCTTTCGTCGGCTCGTTGAAATGCACTCTGAGAAATATCGCCCCCTAAGTTATATCTGACCACCCCAAGTGCAAGCCAATGCTGTCCGTTCGGGCGATGGACCGTTTGACTGTAGGACTGTTAGTTCAGACCGCAACCCCGGATTATGTGTCTTGCCATCTGGAAATTGCCTATGGTTATTGCTATATGCACGTTGCGAACCCACTGCTCCACTCTTTAAAGTAGACCGGCAGCATCAATATCTTTTAATACGAAAACACAGCAAACTGCGTACTGCCAGTAGCTTGTGTGCAGGAGCCATAACCTTGCACGTTTTCCGTATAGACATGACCCCAGAAATATTCTTTTTGATGATAATAAGAAGCTTTCTTTGAAAATGTCTTTGCTGGTTGTGACGGGGTTTATGTAGTAAAATGGCTTTTACGTCGTACAGAGGGAAGATAAGCAAGGAGTTTGTTTAAATCGCCTGCAGTATCAGTATATCGGCATCGCGTCTCGCAATAAACCCTGTCAGTTCTATCTCTTAACTCGCCGATCCCCGTATGTTCAATTTCGCAATTTTTAACAGAGCCGCAGACAAAAAGTTGTAAGCTTAGAAAAAAAAACAATAAATAAATAGCAAGGACGTTAAGTTTTATGAGATTTTGTGACAGGTGGAATCTTTGGCGAACAGAGTCTGTTTCTAGCTTTTCAGGTTACATCCGAGCTGGTGAGGCATACCTGCTTTAAAGGAGATTCGCCCATAAGTGTCCATTTTGTCCGCATCACGTAAAGCACAAGCTGCCGCGTTTGTCTAGGTAGCGACTGCTAATTTTCTAACTGCGTTTCGATCTTGCCTAAAGTAGCAGCTAGCCCATCCAGCACATAAAGGACGGAGATCAAGTTTGGATTACTACTATACCTCAGGGCCTTTGCATGGAATATGTTTTCGTAGTTGGCATTCCTCCGTGAATTTAAGACGCACGGATTAATCTACTTGACGTTTAAACTAAGCTGTTCAGAATGCTAGAGGAATTTTGGGTCCTATGCAAAATAGATTAACCAAAATAATTAGCAGAATCTTAGAAGAGAAAATGAAAACTCTATCGACTTCCGATGGAGCAGTGTAGATGACAAAAACATTCTTTTAACGGATTGCAAGACGCCACTTTAAGATTCAAGATTATGCGCAGTCTCGACCACCGATATCTTTTTATTACCAGCATGCTTCAGAAGTATTTGATAATCTCTAAATCAGGAGCGTTGGCGACTCATGAACCCCATTGAGTTGTTTTAACTTTAATATCTTGAAGGTAAGGACAAAGTAAGCTTATTTCGATTTGTTTTCCTTTACAGCTAAATATTCTTCATAACTGCAAGCGTTTTCATTCTCCTGTATGTATACTCGATAGATTTTTCTGTGCTTATTGGACGAATCCCTCTCATTTCTTATCTATATTTCTGTGGCACCGCGATGGATTCGTTTAAAGGGAACTTCTCATTTATGTGATATGCCATGCATTTGCAGCGTCCTATTGAACGTCTATAAATTGCGTACTATTACAATCCTTTTCACGTAGTTGTGCCTTGGGTAAATTAGGTAGACGGTGAGCAAGAGTTCACTTAAATATAGTGTAATGGTCACATAGCAACAAAATTCGTAAGGTTTCGCTTTTGCTGGTAATCTATTTTTATCTTGTCGTCCTTTGTCTATGATCTATCATTTGGTTCCGTGCACAAACCCTAGTTAGAACTTACACGGACAAATATGGTTGCTTAACTTTGCGATAGATAAGAATAAACACACAGTAAAAATGCCCAAAGATATATCATAAAGACTACTTACCAGGCTAAACAAAAAGGCCTTGCTAGATCCTTTTCTTGAGTAACTAGCTTTCCCAGTAGCTTGTGAATGACGAGTTTGGCCAGCAGATTTCTAGTACCGAAATTTCAAAGTTGAATCGAAATATCAGTCATTGTCTGTTCTTTTTATGGCGTATTATTTATGCATCCATGTGTAATGTGTAATCTAATGTGTAAATTTTCTATTTTTGTGGGAGTTATTCACTGAATCCAAAAAATGCACAGCTTATCACTGAAATACCTGAAGTTTGAATAACGGTGACATATGCATTGGTTTGGGCTCCATTTGTTCCACCCTGCGCTCCAACATAATTTTTTGTTCCTATGGCTTTGCATGCTCTATTCTTGGTATTTACCAAATTAAGAGTCGTGATATCGTAATTAACTACGGTGATTCATTTAGACTAAGCCTAGTATATAAATGACAATAATAACGCGCGGTGTTCAAAAGAGTTAAAAGTTATCCATAACACTCTATTCTATCCCCTGAATATACGCGATACTGTATACACAGTATAGGGAACGTTCTCGAATAGCTAAATCCGATGTGACAATTAGCAAAAAGATTTCACTGTTCAAGGTTTCAATTTTAGAATTCAGGTGCATTTTTTGGATGCTTGTTACGGCCCGTTAAGTATAATGTAGGTTTCTTGTGGTACGTCCATGATAATACTTGCTTTTCCGTTTGTAGCAAGCTGGGCCGCATTTGCAGCTAAGAACATTTAGAAACACAAAAAGAGATAGTGACTCCAGGCCTGTCTAGTCGATTGTTCCCTCATTTCGACTACAGCATAAAATCCCAAGTAATGTACTGCTTTACAAAACTACTCTACTACAATTTCTCTACTTAAAACTTTCTCTATAAGGTAAACATTCCGCTATAAGGTAACTATAAGGTAAACATCCGGCTGCAAACACGCGGCAACGTCTCACTTCGTATACTTTATCCAAGGCGGTCGTATTCTGTTACTTTTCACGGGTAGAGAGAATGTGTATATCTATATATAGGTCGTTAACATTTTCAAAATTTTATCGAAAACAATAAAAAAAAAAGGTTTTAAAAAAGTATAAAGCAAAATGCCTAGGTATTCGAGGCAAATGCTGCTAGGGTTAGATTTATGGAAGATATTACTGTTTCGAGATTTTAAGATTGAAGTCAGTTTTCTGTGATCAGGAATCTGTTTAATCCATGGTCCACCAGCAATAGACAATGCGAGCGGTCCATTTTAACTGTGAACGGGTTTTGCTAAGTAGATGGGATAGATATTAAGTTCTTGTCCCCGTGAAGTTAATCATTTTCTAGAATTCATGGTAGATTCGAAAACTGGTAAAATTATTATGATTATATGGTTGGGGTTCAGAAAGCTCTTTAATTATCTAAGGTTTGCGTCCTAGCTAGGTATTTGTTAGGTAAATGCAGTGAGTACATACGAACTTTAAAATTTTTACTCATTTGATGACAATCTAAAATCGCACAGAGGATCTAAAGTTACGCCTAGAATCGAGTGGCAAGATATAGTGAGCAACTGCCGTATTTGACAGATTTTAACTATGTAATTTCGTTTCTTCTAGATAGCGTACATCACGAAAGCATCGATTTACTCAAAGAAGCAAGAGATTTAGGTGCGATAAGACCAATAATAGTTACACAATCCTTAAAAGGTCGTTGGAGCACTCGCTTTAATCTGCAAGGAATAAAGCAATACATTTGAATATCCTAAATTATTCTGATTTTTTTTATTGGTTTTGCGCCTTTATATAGAGTGGTATATATAGATGGATATGGAAAGGCGAATTGAGACAGCTTAGGAATCTCAAATTGCAAGAAAAAATAGCGTATCACATAAATCAATCTTTTGAACAATGACGCTGGAAAGGCGGTAAATCTGCATGTAATTCAGCTTCAAAACGGCGTTCTATGAGGGCACACAAGGGCCCAACCGGTAAAAAGGTCCGATAGTCCAACAGAAATGTACCCGTGGTAACCTAGTGAGTCGCTCGAAACATAAAGAGCCCGCTAAATACAGCTGGTCTCGGGATGGAAAATATTGGGGTCAAGCGTTACCCGGTGTCTGGCGACCATATAAAAAATTCACGTCTAGGCAATGAATTGTATACACAGTTAATTCATGCAGGGTGTATCTATCACGTAAAGATTAATTTTACCTTTGCTGTCAGTTGCCATAAATGGATATGGGACTCCATAATAACTGTAAAACTACAAATGTCAAGAACAAAGAAAATCATAGGGATGGGCAAGCAATATCGGCAGATAGTTTTGAAAAATAGGAATAATTTTTAAGAATCTTCTTTCACTTGCTAGAAAGCAATTCCAATAGTTGTCTGAAGTAAAACTTCTTAAAGCTGAGATTACTTTATTTAGTTAGTATGAATCGGCAGTAGGAAGTTTAAAATTACTGTAATTAAAAGTTATATTCAAATAATGGTAAAAAATAATAAGTAATCATAATCTGGCAGAAGGCGCTTCTTTGACTTTATGAGTTTTAATAGCTCAGACGTCCAGACTTCCCAGCGAAAATTTTTATCTCGACAACCGACGGGTCAGCATTAGTTGCTAATATTCATTTTTCTGGAAGAAAACTTTTAATTCTATTTTAGAGATCCTGCAGTAAAAGACACAGAATCGTTTACTTTGGTAAAGGCATATTCGCCATCTCAGTTACACTCTGTGACGCATAACATTGCGAAAGAATATCGTCCGTACTGCAGCCTTTCATGGAAATGGTGACTAGAGTGCTAGTGTCATGCTATCTAGTAGATTTAGGCCTAGCTGGGATGTGCCTAAGTCCTGTTGCCTGATCAGCCACATCGCTAACACCACCGTTTCATAGATGTCACCCTTTGTTCTTTTAGCCGCTGAGGGTACGACTCCCAGTGGCGATGTCCTCTGCTGGACAGCGTGGCCTCCGCTTAGGTTTTAACTTGAGCACAGCTCTTAGTTGCGAACAGAATAGCATCGAGCTGTTTATATATTTACAGATCGAATGCCGCGAGCGTCTTTTTTTAATTTCGAAAAAGTATGTCGTTGTCGTAAGTCTGCTAAATGGTCGATCAATTTATAAAACTTTGCCGAATATAGTCCTGCTTCGTGGACATTCTCGACAGTTTCGGCACCAAATCTTGCAAGATATTTACGGTGATAACTGCAGACTCAACGTATGGGAAGTGCTGAGATGATGGTACAAACAAGAGGGAACAATTCTGATGTGGCCATATTGAAAGTGTGGCGCAGCGATAACTTGTGTTCAAACGTTGGTTAGCATCTAAACAGTTAAGACAGCCGCTGTATTCAGTAGTCCAGGCTGCATTTCGGAAAAACAGTTCCGTTATGTATATAAAGTTCAGTTAAAATAGCGGAAGTTAAAAAGGTTCAGGCGGCTGCGATAGAACAGAAGCCGATTCTTCACACCTTCGCGGTGTAGAATAATAACGTTAATAAAAAGGTTTAGCGCTATCACTGGAACGCTTTCCGTTTGATCCAGACATGGTAAGCAATCTACAGTTGAACTCGTTGACTCATACCATATTCGCCTCGATGTTACGAAATTTTCATATGCCTAAGGATCACATGTAAGATTTACGCTAAGATGCCGTAGTCTAAGCGCCAAGGCCATACTTTGGATTATGAGACTTTCAAGAGCCCTTGTAGCTCCAACTAAAAGAGCGTTGATATACAACGATCATTATGTTATATTCTGCATGTGACGCTACCAATAATATTAAATCATAGTGATACGTTTAATAAAACGTATAGGTGCCGCATCCGGCCTTCACAGCACTGAGGTAAGAGTCGCTTAGAATGGTGCTGAATATAATATAGTGGTTTAATTTGATTACTGCCGTGTATGTTTTCATTAGCATTAAAATAAAAATGAAAAACACGAGCCATGGCCTCTTTGCCACTTTTGTGTGACTTTATAACCTGAGTAATAGTCAGAATTGTCTCTACATGTTTCTTTATCATTACTTTACTAATCTTATAAATTAAGGCTTACCGCTATTGGCTTGACATATCAGTCCTCTTTGAGTAAACGCTTAGGGCTTCCCTTGAAAATGGTGGCAACTCAGGATACCATTCGCTACTGTGATCCAAAAGGTTGTCAGCGCTAACTTATTCTGTGACGTTAAACCCTACGACATAAGTTACATATATTATATGATCCTATCGATTCGCAGGTAGCGTCTATAATACTTCATCTCTTGGGCTTTCGTTTAGGACTAATGCGGTACTATGTTAAACTGATTAAGAAATTATTTAAAATAAGTTTATTGTATGCAAAGCAAAATTTGGTATAAAAGCAACGCTTGCCCACAGTCTTCATAAATTTTTTCAGAAATAATTAAGTGTTCTGAGAGTACCAAATCAACGATCTGTGAGACTAGGTCTAAAAGGATTTAATATCTCAGAAAAACGCGAAAAACACATTTTCTAATGATGATAAAATATCGAATTTTTGTAAATTATGTAAACTAAAAAATATGCTACGTACAGTGCTAGTTGCATGTATGACATTTTCATGTTCGTAGGTTATAGATATTGTATGTAAAGTTAAATACAAGTTAAAAAAATGGATAATAACAAACTGATGCAAACCGTCAAAATCAAAAAGACACAATTTGTTGCTCAATGACAGGAGAATCGAAATATTCTAAAGTAATAAAAGATGTTATAACAACTATTTTGGTTATCTAGTTCATTTAGAGATTTTTTTTATAATCTTGTGCCAGTTTCATTGAATAACGGGGCGCAAATTTAATAGTTCGGATGGATGACGATACATGTTTCATACAAGTGACTTGTCTATTATCTCTTTATGATCCAAGAAATTATATAAAGTGTGCATAAAATTCCAGCGATTTTATAATAAATGACAAAGTTGTTACGAACCCACGTAACTGACTAGCCGAAATTGACTAAATAATTCCGAAAAAAAACATTGTGCTTTTTGAACATTTCAAGTCTTTTGGCTACTTTACGCTCTTGGTCTACAAAATATTTAGCTTACTAATAACTGAAGTCTAATATTGGTTTTCCTTTAAGATATTTTAAAGATTGTAAGTCTCTGTGTGGCAGTTAGCACGGCCGTTAGATATGTTCTGCGCTAATTTAAAGACGCATCTCACAACCGCATAAAATGCTTATTTTTGAAAACGTAGCAACCACAATGAACAGTTGTCGGATGTTGGGCAAAGCAGTGTCAGCATTGCCAGAGTTCTTTCGTTCGCAGCGAATTTAATGGCTACAATCTGAATATATCGGGTTTTATTGCTTTTGTTGGTATTAAAAAGTTAAATATAAAATGGTGTAGTAAGGAACGTATTAAATGTATGATTCTCGATACACATGTGCTGCTGTTATTCTGCATGATGTGCATATAGCCAAAGTTCTTCCGCTTGTTTGAAATTCCAGATCAGAGCACTATGATGGACGTCTTGTCAAATATACGTTTCCCTTACCTATATTTGTTTACGAAATCAAGCTCTTTAAAACAGTTAACAAACTCCATTATATGTGACAGTGATGTCGAGCTCATGCTTTATCCCTCTTCCTTTTTATGCAAACTATTGCTGTACACTAAATAATAGAGGCAATTGACATCCATTTTTAGGAGGCTATCCGCGTGGAGTCGCATATGCCTGCCTCCCTCTAATTGGAGAGGTGTCTAGAGAATACAAAATCAGTATTCTGTTCTGTGCTCATTTAAGCTAGCAGTGCCGAAACATTTGCTGCGTTATACATGAGTTTGCTTTCCTGTCAGACTCCCGTGCCCTATGCCCTTATAAAAACGTTAAATTGATCTTGCCGATCATTAAAGGGGCTGCACCATTTTAGCTTCATTTATCTTAAGGTATCGTATGCTAAATTGCGAATGTGACCAACGACTCCAATACCAATTGGCCAAATATTATATGATGTGAATACCTCATTGTTTCCGCTGTACACTCTAACCATGGATAGAGAAGAACACACCCGAGTACATTAAATTTAACTGTTAATAATTACGCCGCATCTGACCTTAAACCATGCAATTAGATAGTAATATTAATACCAAAGTTTTATAATTGGCATTCTCGAAAGACGCATCGTAGTACGATTATTAGAGAAGCTACCGTAGGTTCTCTCAACTTAATTGGCAAACTTTACGTAGAAATAATAATTCTAAAGCTTATAAGAGTCAACGCACAAATGTTAGCATACATGGAATTAGGATGCATGCAAAAACAAACATAAATTAGCATCTCCGTACTTGAATGGTCAATCGACTCAAATATTAAGGAGTAACATCAGATAGAATGATACTTCGTACGTGCTTTGAGTGAGGTTGAGATTTGAGCGCGTATTGAAAGGTAAGGAAAACGAGAAGTAAACTGGTCTCCAGCTGTGGTTGACATTTTCAAGAGCTCCAGAGAAGTATTCCAGCATTTTGAGACAGATGAGCGTTCTGCTTTTTAGGGATTCACCAGACAACGCTTAATGTTTATGGAAGACTTTAAACTGCACTTGTGTCCCTTGAGCGCATTTATCAATTTGCATTGACTTCTCGTTCTTGCAGCATTGCTTTCCGCTGCTGTTAAAACTCGTTCTGACGCCACAAGAAAACGTTTTCACTATCAACAGCCTTAGTCAAGCGGCAGAATTGGCAACAAATTGACGACAAACGACCCTGTTTGAAATTTCAAATCAAATAGCGCCATAGCACTCGCACAAGGCGAAACGCTCACGCACCGCGCCAGACAAAAAAGCCGTGTCCCAAGTAGCACCAACAAGCACACGAGGAGTGTCGCGATTTGTAGCGGTCTCCATACACGGCCATAGACAGTAAATTGAGCTTCTGTAATGCCTTTTCCGCACACATTTTTAGAGGCCACTAGAATATCCTTAAGCGAAACAGTAAACTGACTTCGACACCTCGTTTATAAGGCGGGGTTGTCGACAAGAAAGGATAAAATACGTTTTGAAAGGGTGACAGAAGTTAATGTTCGAAAACGGGAAATGTGAAATTTTAACGCAGTTATTTCCTTCGGCAAATTAATAGTTTCTATACTGTTCCGGAAAACACTGAACAATTACCGGCAATTTAATTTGCAGTGCAAGACTAGCAACTTGCGTTTATCTGCTAGCGAGTTTTCCTTGTCGTCGAAGTTGAAGTTCACCGACCGGGTCTCAATGTATTTTTTTATACGTTACTTTGGTGTATAGTATAGTAATTGTATAGTAGCGAAATTTGGAAACAGCAGCTTTGTTAGACATAAAACACGTGAGATAAGTATTTAGCACCGGTATAAATCAGCAAAGGCTTAGAAGAAGCATTTTTCACTCTTCTGTCAGTAGGTGGGTTGTGCGTCTGAATATAATTAATTCCTTTAAAGTGTGTACATATATAGGTAAGGGGTAACAAACTTATAGCTGGCAAGACTTAGATCTGCACTTAGGACCGACGTCGCATTAAACTAATATCGGTTCATAAAAATTAATTGTTTAAAAAACTTTAAAAAACAAACAAAAACCTGCCAAGATTAACCAGTATTTTCAATATATTTCGAAGAATTGTTTTCTACAGGTTCACTATCTAGATGTTTACCTGAACACGTCGAAAAGCCAACAAGGTACGATCTTGACTCGTCGCTCTACTTAAGCAGACATTTATGTCACTTTGGATATAAATATCTTATAATGGTTATTTCTATTAATGTGCCTATGTGCTCCAATGCATTATTCTACAGCTAAATCCTAAAGTTTACATGTAGAAATGATGTAGCAAATAACTTTGAAAATGTATCAATTGTATAAAGCGACTATTTTGATTGCCAACTTGGAAACGTGTACATTTATAAACGGGTCTACTATTCCGTTTAAAAGTAATTTTGGATCGTAGTAATACGTGAAGTTAAATTGACCTTGAATTTCTCATGCTTAATTTTAGGGTTGAATTTCTTCAAATCGTTCTATTACATACTGAGAGCATATGAATACGTAAGTGTCAACCTAAAAATCCATTCTTCCATTTGATGCGATCCAAACGTCAACGAAGATAACTAAAGAAAAATATCGTACGCCGCCCTTGAAAGTGCCTTTCCATATTTAGGGAAGCTATCACGCTTGCAGTACAGCTATTTGATAATATCACGCCAAGTATTATTTACAAGAAGTGCGGAGAGTTACGCAGTTCTATGGGAATGACCAAAGTATCGAAGGTTCTGCGCAACTTATCTTCGCTCATTATTTTGTGAGTACAGGTTCTTACAGTAACTTCCATTTTCAAACATAAAGAGTAAAACATATCTTAAAGAACGACATTTTTTCCAAATTGACCGACGAATTTCAACAAAAGTTCAAAGTTCTGTGAGATATAATTTTTGTTTCAGAATAAACGCTGTTATCCAAACACTTATTTATATAAAATTGCACAGAAGATTACCTTGTAAAACCGCTAAAATATGTGAGTCAAGGACTGCAAACTATGAACAGATTATGCCCAAATAAAGCGCTAATTCAATAATTTTATAAACGTGTACATATTTTTCTATAAAGCAGCCACAGGTTATGTTGCAAGTTGTTCAAAAAGTCAATTTCTATATTTGCAACAAACGTTGTTTTCTTTTTTCTCCAATACAAAAGTTTTATAACACAATACTCTTGCTAATACAAACATTTCATGAACTACAGATTAAAGCTTACGATTACACATTTCTCCGACTCCAGATAAACTCTCTTAGTTCTCGGATCTTCCTCATTCCCGCGGCGGATTTCCACTACTTATCGAAGTGATTCCTATTTCGCTGTGTACGTTCACCTTCCTTTTCTTTAACTCAGATTCGTAGCGCTCTTGTCAAAACTGGCCGGTAAAGGATAGTAACTCTATCTATAGGACGACGTCCCTATGGATTCTGTCCGTCTAACTATATTTTCTGATTCTCTACATTGACCGCACTTCGGCACTTGTTAGCACGACTACAAACTCTATGTGTGCATGACAAGTGACGAAGGACGACAAAGGAACGATAGAATACGACAGCAACAGCAGAGTAAAAGCGGAATAAAATTAATGGTGCCGAAGTGCTGTCTGTAGGAGCTGCCATTAAAAGAAGCTACATAATTATATATTAGAAAGAAATCAAGCTAATCAAACGTGTATATTATGACGGTCAAAAATGTAAATAAGCTATCTTGCTGGTTCAGACGTGGTTAGCGTATAAAAGCCCCAGGGCCTTGCCGACATGTCCTCGGTGTGCGACCAACGGCTTCGTCCTTCACCAAAATGGTAGTAGTGACGAAGACCACGCCCGACAAAACTTGCGGAAGCAGCAGAACCACGTGGGGTCGACCAGTAACCCACTTTATGTATTACATATACTAGCGGGTTTCTAAGTTATATATCCAACATATATGTATATGTCGGACTAAACCAACGTAAAGGACTGTTTGATTCGTCTTTGTGTGGATTAAAGCAAATTAGATCGGTAATGTAGAAAGGAGACAGATAGAAGGGTTAACGATGATCTCGACGCGTTGAGAGGCTGAGTGTTTTCCATCTAGGGCCTGACGAGTGGCTGTTAGCAGATTTACATGGCACCCGGTGAATGAGGAAAAAAACTGTTGTCTTGGCCTATTTTAGTTACATCATAATATTCACTTCGAGGTCATAGGATCATCTGCAATAGAGGCACCTAACTGGAGAGTGGCTACTGGAATGTCTTCGATACGCGCCACTGGAACGACAAGGCAGGACGCTTGACGCAGATGCAATGTCGCATCCGTAATGACACTTCGGAAAGTGGCGATAAGCAACGGTGCTAACCTCGGATATCGTATTTGCTACTAAGCCCGTATATAGTGACCATGCTTTAGAGAAACGACTAGGTCATCTTACCAGTAAAGTATGCAGAAACCAATCGATTTCTGCCACCAAAAAGGCACACAACACCACTCCGGGCTGCGGAGTTTCTCATACCGCAATCCCGCAGTAATTGTTCTTTGCCACCAAAGCTATTCGAGGTAAACAAAGACTGCCTACCGATTGATGTCTGGTTACGTGCCGGAAAGCATCGTCTGGACAAGGATCCGAGAGCATCTCCGTAGTTGTGGCATTTCACAGCTAACAAAACAGAATTACCGGCGTAGATTCACCCTCTGCGCTCTTTCCCAAGGATAGGCCTAGATTTTATGAGGCCGCTGCGCGTACAAGGAAAGGCACTTCTGTTCGTATGCTTGTTCGCTTTTTGCGGCTCGCCGCGTAACAGCCCGGGCCATGGTTGTGGAAGCTCTTTTTCCTTTAAAGGCAGTACGACGCCATGGACGTGGTGGTCACGATAATGCTAGCTATGTCCGGGGCTGGTGCGTATGACAGTGTCTGGCACGCTCCAACATTCGTTACATCAACGACCGCCGTTGTCTATCCGCAAACGAACAGACTGCTCTTCGTGTATCTACTGAAATTGCCGGTCCCTTCCGTTCTGGAGATTGTATTACTGCATTTAGTAAAGCCCTGGGCAAAACGCCATGCGAATCAATTCATGGGTCTAAAACCGTGATGTCAGAGGTACCGTTGAGGTCACGGCTAACTCAAAAGCTCAGCCGTTTGATATCCAAGCAATGGAGAAGGCCCATGCAGCGGAGGCGGGCCCTAAGAGACAAATCCCGCACTGAGCTTTAGCCCGGAAAATCCGTTCCCTGAGTTCCTCGTGCCAGCACAATTACATGTCACGAAAACCCTTTCTCGGGTCTGAGCCAGCGTGGAGTGTCGCTAAGCAAGTAGCGAAGAAAGTCCCGCGGTATACGTATCGTTCAGGCGAGCGACGGCAGCGGTGTGTAATTGCTAACTACTAGAGTATTCGGAAAGGTTGGACTAGGTATCGAAAGGAAGGAGCAGAAAGACATTTCTATGGTGAAATGGGTAAACGAAACGCACGTGTAACCGGAAATGGTAATTGTATAATTACCATTTCCGGTTTCGACCAACTGGGGGTATATAACACTCTCCCGCTGGCCTGTCAGCCGCCATTCTGCAGCTGTTGAACCTCTTGAAGTAAGTGTAAGTAAAATCTCGTCCACCAAATATACCGCCGGGTAGTTAAAGCTGTAGGATGCCTGTTCAAGTCCCACTAACTACACCTTATTATATTCGTGTAAATTTGTTAATTTTATTAATTGGTCAGTTAGTCACTTCAGCTACTTTCAGCTATATTACCTCCACATTTTGCCTGAGTCTCAACAGTATCTTGCCTTACACTGTTATGTAGTATAATCTCGTTACGATCAGTTATCACCATTATTAGTTATAACTGTACACAGTTAAATAACTACTAGAACTAAGAAGCTCAGATGCCGTTCAGTGCATACTTTTAAGCATTATTGGCAGCACCAACACTTCTTAGAGGCGTCTACATGAGAAAATCCCGTTGTCATGATCAATGTGTATCTTTATTTGCATGATAGAAAGTGAATTCTGTGTTACACTGGTACTGGGAGTAAAAAACAGATTCCAAATGGCAGCTATTTTAAAAATAATCCCAGACATTTTTATTTGCATTGACTCCTGATACCGACTGAAGAAACTGACAACAAAAACAGTACGAAATACGGAATATTGCATTTTATTGCATATTAATAGTATACTAGAACCTCGCAGCTTCGACTGATAATAAAAGTCGAAAAATTTTTCTTTAAGTTATGCTCTCCAAACTTTGCAAAAAGGTCGAGCCAAAAAATATATTGCGGTTGGCCAATATTCGAAGTAAGTGAAAAATGACCTACCGACTTTTTGGGCGGCCCATTATAGAAATCCTCCTTGACTAAACTGCGGTATTTACCAGCACGCGCTGTCTTGATGCAATTAAATTTGAGTGGAAGCCTGGCTTCAACTATACATCAAGTACACACCATCGAAAACTCTTCCCATGTTTAACTGTGCCTTAAGTAAATACTACTTCCAATGACCGTCTCTGTTGGAAGCGTCATTTGAGCTCCTAGGCCAGGTACAATCTACCGCACACAGTTGCCCTATCTGTTGTTCCTACATCATTCTTCACACAACATGTTCCGCCAACTATGCTGCTCTGCCGCAGTGATTCGTATCCTAGTGACAAACTATATCTATGCTTTTACAGTTACCTTGACGTAATTTTTCCCGCTATCCTATTTCACTAATTTCATTACCGCGTTACAGTTCCGCAGTCACAGTAATTTCTCTTTCAATCAATCACCTATAAGTGATCTTGTTACTTTTGTGCTGTTGTCCCATTGTCCTATCCCAGTAACTGGCTATAGTATGAAGTACATTCCAGTAACAGTTCTACCGTAACTTCCTTATCTATTTGGTAGCGATTGAGATGTTGTTTAAAACCATTTTAAAACGTATCAACGCGTGCAGCTTAAAAATGCCACCATTGTCCAACATTATCAAAAAAAAACAATTTCTTAGAAAAATAGTAACTGTCCGGTTCCAGCTATGCGTTTGTAGCCTCAAAATGTAGTGACATTTCCACTGCATTGAAGTAATTTCGTCAGTCTATTCCATTAATTAATCTGATTAGTTCTCCAACCGATCCATTATAATATGCAATTAGAGTCATTCATTTACAGGAATTATGTCTTCTGATTAAGGTAGTTAGCTATTTTGTTTCAATAATTTCGCTATCTTAAGGGCGGTTATTCCTATTCCAGTCATTGATCATTCCTACTGCTTTTGCTGTACTAAAATGTTTCAGTAACCTGGTTATTCGGCCTCAACTAGCTCATTCGTACCAACAATTGGATTGCAATTTCTGCAAAACCTACCATTTCACACCAGAAGCATAAATAAAGGAGACTTTTTTTCGGAATTTCTCTTCGGTGTCCATTATCGTAAGCCTACCGAAAGTGTTCAAGCCTTATAAAAAAATTAGCCCCTGAAAACATAGTCAAACGATAGTCATGATTTCACGCACAAATTACTTGAAAATAAAACTCCAATAGCCCAGAAGGAAACTCAATCAAAGGTGGCTACTCTACGTAGACGATTCCAGCAACAGAAACACAAATGCACAGACACTCAATTTCAGAAAAAAAGAAAAACGTTTATATAATTCAACATTGGATACACGAAAGGATCACGTGCAGACCGACCCTTCCACTATAGAAATGAATGCCTTGTTGGAGTGTAATGCATGTCGCGGTTACTGATGGCGGTTGTTACCATGTGTTCAGTGGGTACTGATATAAATCGACTCTCCCGACAATGACGTTGATTGGGTCATACAAAATCTTAGGCTTATTTAAAATATATAAATATGGATATTTTCAGCTGTTCTAATTGTAAAATCGATGTTTATGCGCAGCTTTGAGGTAGGAAACGTGCAGCTAAAATACTAGGTCTTTTCAAGCGAACGCGACGGACTTTGAAACTAAATAGCTATCGAACTGTGCACCGCTAGCAGACGAATTTGATTGGTAGATTCTCCAGTTTTCCAGAAACTTCTAGGTAAAAACCGGTTGTGTTTACTCCCGAAGATATTAATTCAAAATGAAATGTATTTTTTTACTTCGAAAATTGCAATGATTAAATTTTTCTCCCTCGAAGGCCACAGCGCTGCGGAAGTTTATTGAAATATGCGAAAACACCAGGCAAGAAAGCATTACGCGAATGCGCGATACGTGAATGATGCTAACATTCTAAGGACGAAGGCTGATGTTGGAGGTCACCAAGAAGGTCATATGATGTCGGAACCCAAAGAATAAGAAGGCATTCGACAAAGCTTTTCAAGAAAAATTGCTTGGAGTCAAAATTGGCATTTCATATGTAACGTCTTACCGAATTATGCTCCAGTGGCTAAAAGTCTGAAAACAGTGAAGAATGGGCCAGCCGTGTACTCCAGGCCAATTGGAAATGCGTCTGATATATTTCAAACGCAAGTTACAAGATTTTAACTAACAAAAAAGTTTTCTAGAGAACCTGTTACGTCAAAATACTAGTCGAAAGTCCGCTATCTGAAGTTTTTCAAGAGGCTTGTGGACTATTCACATGGCTATTGATAGCGCGCTGTCTGGTTAATGATAACTGGATCACAATGCCGAACCTTGTCACCTGTGCCTCAATTACAACTTAGATTGAGCAAAAGATTATCAAATATTGGCTCCGATATGCTTGTTCTCCCTATCTAAGCCAAAGATAACAACTACATTTACTTCGGAAAGTTATGTGTACAGAAACACATATGGGAATGCAAAGGGCAGGCATAAAATCATTTTTTTAGTCTAATTTATTTAAAAGCTGTTGGATCTTGATGTTTGCGGGGTACACTTAACAATAATTAACTTATAACAAATATATACTTAGTATGTTTCATTATATATATACACACAGTACACGTACAGGCAGTGTCTCTCTTTACTAAGACATTTACCATGTACATTTACGTTACACAATGGCGTTTTGTAATAAGTAATTAAAAAGAAAGAAAATTAAAAAGAAAGATGTTGTCTTTTTATCATTAGGGCGAAGCATGTCAGCTAAAGTTTACAGTGTTGTTTACCTTGGTCAGAAGCCAGCTTGACCATTTTGTGCTAATTTAAAAATTATTTCAAATATTGTTTTAATATAGTTTCGTTGCCTCGTTTCCATTTTATTTATATAACACAATCTTCTGGACCATATTATCAAATATAAGCATAAAATGTGAACAATTATTTTACATAATGTTGTAAATAAAGTGTCAGAATCGTCTGCTGGTAAGGATATTATAATTTTCATACTAAAATGTGTCCACTGCTAACCTTGTTGTGAGCCCCGTATATACGCAATAAATGGAAAATTAATACTAATTAGAAACCAGAACGCCGTACATCTATTCTCGCGATAATTAATACAAACTTTGTCTTATTGTGAAAAGAAATAAGTTCTGTATAAACTTGTACAAAAGCCTTGCAATACCGAAATTTGCGCGCTGTTTTGGAATATAGAGGACACACTTTAACTAACGATCAGCGATATAAACACCAAACAAACAAGAAATTTACTTTATATTTCGGTTTATCTTAGTTTGTACGATAAGGCTGACGCTTAACAACAGTCAGATTGAATTGACGCATTTTTCGATTTATCTCGTGGTGATCCAGCGCTAGTAATACTTGAATTAAATACGTAAGAAATTTGTTTGGTGTGTGTTGAAAAAATTTAAAAGAGTATCCCATTTTTTGCTTGGTATTAGGATATACCTCCTAAGAACGATTGCGCATGTCTGCCCCTTAACGTATAAGGTGAAGTGAAAAATATTCGACCACTATGAGCGTTTTCAGGAAGCATGTCAACTCTTTCATTTTTTTAAAATGAAAGACTATTAGAATTTTGTGTTATGTTGTATAAAGCAATTTTATGACATATATATACCAACTCCTCAAATATTGAGAATATTTCCTCCTTCATATGCCAGATGTTTGAGCTGAATTGTCTTTACAATGCAAATATTGCCATTGCCGAATAATGTAGTAACTCTCAAAGTTAGTAACGTGAAAGCAACAAGAACTTACTTGCAGTAATGAAGCAGCAGATTGTAGAAAATTCATAGTTATGGGTGCTGTTGGGGTGACAACGTCTTGATTGTACGATATTGTTGTAGTGGTATACATCGTAAACTCCATTCCTTAGGACAAGAGGAGGGGCGCTAAGCGAGAAAGCCATTGTCCTTGACCAGAGAAGTTAGATGCAAAATATGACCTGAAAAACGAACCGAAGAATTTTAGGATGAACACGCAGCTGCAAAGTATCGACAAACGTTGGAAAAGTCAAGAAAACGCCCGTTTTAATTGCACTGTTGAAAAAATGAGCTATGTTCGTGTAGAGGATGTCGATCGTTCTTGACTTTATACAGATTACGTTGTACATATATCCGGAAACACAAAAGGAATAAATACCTCTTACATTTATTTCTTTAATATATATATATATATATATACATATGTATAGCAATATCAATGGTATATTGCTATACAGCTTTATACTATCAAGGCAACTCTCGCATAAATCCACATTTACTAGTTCCTGTTTTGCAACGAGGTTGCAACGGCGGAATGCTGCAGAAGGTATATGTTAATATATAGAGAATATATATAAATATATTGATGCATATATTTTTGGCAGACCCTATATAGACATACATATCTTAAAAAAATATATACACTATTTAACATTTATATAACCTTCTATTTTTTCGAGGTATAATTAATTGAAAAATTTTAGTAAATATGACAAATTTTTTTCTACTGTGCATTACTATCATCGTGATGCAAGAACATATCTTAGTGAAAATTTCCTACGGATATTTTTCTTGTGCAGATTTTAAAGATAAACTACAGAGATACATAAGCCACCACTGAAGCTGCAGGAATGTATCACAACACCAAATGTAATGTTTGTAGAAGGTTTTACATTATTGACTAATTTTCAATTTATCAAAAAATAGAAATTATATATATATATATATTGCTCTGTGATCTTTGTTTGTTATTAACCCATTTTAGTATTACAAAATCTACTGGTGTGTAAGCAGGTTGCGTTACAAAAACATAAAAATTAATAATTTCGACGTGTAACGGCTGGAGTCTAAAAGCTTGTGAATAATGTTAATGACGCGGTGCTACAGTTCGTGCAGAATTGATACCATAAATGTATCGAATCGGAGAAGTATAAATATATTTCAACAGTGGAAGATAAACTGCTCAGTTCAAAAGCAGGATTTTAGGTTTATGTGATACTCGCCTTTCCTTTTGACCAACATTATATAGCAGAAAATGTTTCTCGCTAATAAACTCGCTCTTTTATCACCTAACGTGCTCTCTCCGAGAAATGCAGCAGTGACCATCTGCTGGTGCAGGAAAAGTAACCAGTGAGGTAACCTTCACCAGCAGAGTAACCTTTTTTTAGGCGAAAGGTAGGACACCGAAAATAATCCCGAAATTGCGGATCCGAGTTACCGGCTGCCCAAGAGTTTGCGAAGCACGATCCTGCACGTTACAGTCGGGTTCTTACGAAAAGACGATCTAATAACCAATTTACCGTTAGTAGGTGGGACCTTTTTCTATTGCCGCCGCAGTCATATACAGCACACGTGCGTACTCTATCCTAAAACCTTCGAGGCTGTATTTTGCTAATTTGACCTGATGGTGATGCCGGTAGCACATTACAAGGTAGATATGATTTAAAACCACCTGACAGTCGTGAACCTGGAGCTGCCTGATTGGGTGGAGACTCCTATCCAAAGCACGTACTCGCAATGGATGTAGAAAAAATATGACGAACACCGCACCGCATTGTCCCTTTAAGGACACCCGGCACACTTTTTTTGCTAAGGTGCATAGAAAACGTAGATATGAGGCCTCATGACTGATATATAAAGGGTATTTATATCTACTTCGAAAATAATTTTTTTTATCCGGTACTGCCATTGAACATGGTTTCAAATGACTAGCTCTTACCACAAAACGAAGTTTATCTACGAATGTTTTGAAGACTTATACTGCTTACCCTTGGTGAAGAAACAACAAAACTCGAAGAATTTTTCATCAACATTGTTTTAACGGTTTTCGACGACAGGAGTGTTGCTGCCGTCGACAGGCATTTCTTCGGTTGATCCGGGGTCTCTCTCTTTCTTGGTTAGCACCATTTCATCATTACTGCAGTAACAATAATTTATAAGTTGAGGGCATTCTTGTCCGAAAGCATCAGCTGTCATGAGGTGGCTACAATCTAAGAAACTTCTGGATAAAACTAGTAATCACAATGTAGTAGTACTGATTTGTCTAGTGCGACGGGTTTGCCATGTGCACGTTGATCTTGTTATTTAACAAAGCCAGAAAATGTACTACTGCATCAGGTATCGCTTTACGCAAGATCATGTGTACCGCACACGCATACAATGTATTTCAATGTAACATTTTAATGTACACATACATTTGTTGATCCTACGTAAGTTTTCAACTTCAGTAATTTTTCGATTCCTTGAGCAGTTCAAATATTTTTGAAGATGTTCTAAAGATTGCCGACACATTGTTTTGATGTGGCATTGTATCGGACTTCCTAGGTCATTTCTGTCATTGTTATTTTAATGACAGGTCTTGAAGTCTGTCTTTCCAAATAGCTTCGTAAAATTTGCGCAGTCCTTCATTGAAGTCACTTAGTGAATACATTCTTTGAATTGATCTATAACGATGAAAAATCTGTTTGGGCGCCATTAAATAACTTTCTTTTTCGGGTAGCTTAATGCTTCAGTTACACATACGGCCGGACATTCCAAAACGCTCTCTTGAGTATTATTAGGTCTTTTGCGAAGCTTGCTATAATAAGCCAACTTCCACTTTTTGGAATCCTTCTAACTTCCCTGAAATTTGCATAGATAGCCCTGAATCTTCTTCCTTCTGCAGAATTATGGAAACTTGAATTTTATCTGTTTAAACATCACACGATTTTTACTTCAGTTAACCATGAAACCTATAGTAGTATCAAACTGCGTCATCTCACCGTCAGTAGTTTACGTCAAGAGTTTACGATTATAGTTTACTGCACATGCGAGAAACGTAGCAAGGACATATTTGAGGCCACATGAAATAAAGAAGATATTTGGGCGTTTGCTAATAACAAAACGAACAGCGAGCCCATCAAGGAAAGAAAAGGTAGAAGAGCGAATTAGAATTCTGGGTATAAAAATGTACTTGATTATTAATCGATAGAAAACAAAAGCCAGGTCACTATCGCTTCGATAACAATGTTTAGCATGCACAAATTACAAAATGACTTGCATAGCTAAGTTTAAATCATTCAACCAGTGTTAACTTCACGACTCGAGTGATAAAAGGCAAACCACAAAATTGCATTTTCAACGCCTGCGCGTAATTGTACCGGACCACCAAACCAAAGCCAATGTTAGGGTGAAACCTAGGTCACCCAAAGTAATGTAACGCAAGCCTGCTTCGGACTATTAGTGATAATTGAAGATTCAATAGAGTGTACAGGGGCTCTGTCAACTGCTTTCTGGAAGATTCTAGGATAAATTGTTCGACAGATATGTTTAGTAGATCTATAGCTTCTAAGCAGATGAGAAATTATTGCGACTGAATGCGAGTTTCTCATTGAAAACCAGCGTACGTGAGCCTTTAGTGGAGGCCTTACCATAACTTTCAAATCTCCTGTAGACAGATGCCTTTAGGAAGTAGTTAATCATTTATATATATAATAGTTAATCATTCATATAGCCTACAAATACTGTAAACCTGAAGGAAGATACATGTCGTGGGAAGCGCAAAATATCATATTTACGAAAAAAAAAAACAAAAAAACAGTGTTCTCTATGCTGCAATCTATATGCATACATGTCTTATAACCAACAACATATATTTTAATGCCATCTAAAAAATGAAATATCTTCTCATTAGACAGATCAAACAGGTAACCAAAATACTGTGATGACCTGATAAAACAAAGTTAAGGCGAGATTCTCTTCAAAGGCTAAACAAGTAAAGCAAGGAATCGGGACGAATTTTTGACAAAATGAAAGTTTTCTTTGTTTAGTTAAAAACGTTTTTATTTCAATTTTTTAAAATATATTTGCATTTTCCCTCTCATGATTGCATAGGGGGTTAACGACATATGAAGCGCATTTTTCTATTTGGATATTTAGCCTGGATTTATACCTGTGCGCATAGAAGTCGGCCCGATAGCCAGATAACTAATTTAAAATGTATGAATCAAATATCAAGGGTGAGGATGCAGCTGTCCTTTAAAGAGGGGGCCATAACATGCCAATATGAAAAGCCAGTTTAGAGTCCTAGCTCTGGAGAGCGAAATGTGAAATGTCTGAGATAGAAACTCCGACTTTTAAAAAATTGCCCTTGACTTTTATTAATAGTTATATGCGACTGAACTTATATATATATATATTCGATGATAAATGTCGCTCCCGAGTTTTATTAAATATTCATTACGAGAACATCCATGAGCAGTATTTGCGCGATTGAATTTGAAAAGGTTGTTCAAGTTCAGTCGCGTATGACTATTAGTGTAAGTCGAACGCAATTTTTCTCAAAGGTCGAGGTTTCTGTACAAATATATATATATATATATATAGCTATCTACAAAGATTGCCAATGGGATGGTCCTAATTTGGTTTCGTATTGTTTTAAAGTACTTGCTGATGCGCACTCCTTGAAATCCAAATCCAAACGATTGATGAGTCATTGAAGAAAACATCAGATAAATAAACACATTTGAGCTCCATATGGAATCTAAAATCACTATTTCAGTAGATCTCAGCAGATTGAACATATAAATTTTCTTTGAATATTTAGCCTTTACTTGTGATAACAGAAACGCGAATTGCTCATAAAACGAAAAAAATAGCCAGGAAAGTTATAGGAAGGTTCAGCTATTTAGAAATGAAAGTTTTAGAGTGAACTTTTTCGTTTATGTTCGAGCATAGCTCTGATAACAAAATCTAAATTATAACCCGAAAAATATGGTACAAACAACGAGTACAGAATATGCATTTTTTTTTTCAAAAGGCTTAACAGACTCGACTTAAAACTTAGAGTGACTTTAAGTAGCACCAAAATTCAAGTAACTTCTAGAGACATCGGGATTGTTTTGCGATTATCGACATTATTTCCGGGGAGATCGTAATAATGAAATTGTTCCACTTGTGTAGTTGATGTGGTAGCCAAGGAGCCGCAAGAACGGGCCACTTGTAGCCTACCTAATTAAATTGTATGATGAGTCTGGGATGCAAGCTTTTTCTGAGTCACTACAGATTTCCAATCTCTGGTAACTTACATCGCCTTAGCAAGTTTTTTTGATATTTCTTAAACTAACAAATTAAAGCTCTGTCTTCAACTGTAAGGAACGTAAAGTAGTCAAGCTTGAGAAGAGTGAGCCTTCTACCTGCGCCCTTAAATCTAAAACCAACTTAATGTGTATCAATTAAAACATAGTTCTGATTACTTTTTGCACTCTGCATGCAAAGCTCTACCTGGATTTCTTAAAAACATTAATTTGTTAGAAATAATTTAAATAATACCGTACGTTTGTACTAGTGCTATTCCCTTCCGCCGCTGTTTTTCATTCAATTCCTTTGTCAGTCTGCATATGTCAACTTCATATAGCGTTGAAAATACTTGGCCCAATCAGTTCAAGAAACAAGAATGAAAACAGGAGAACTGGCAAACAGTTTGATATCAAATTTACTCCCTGTTTTTTTCATTGATCGCTTGACACAAATTAGAATCCGATATCGACCTTTGACATCGCGCTGTTAGACTCAAAACGGTATCGCAGTACATTACAATCGGCTAGTGCTGAAATTTTAAACAAATACTATCTTTTTTTCAATATTTATCTAACAGTTACATGTTGTTGTGATTGGTCTCTTATTATTGAATATATACTATATTATCTCTGGAAGCAGTTAATATAGGAAGCGACAACAACGGTAAGACTGTCGTAATACTGACAACAAATTGCCGTCCTAACTTTCTGCTCTTTCGGAATTTTTGTTTAAGGTGGTCCGTGTACGCACATAAAGGAATAGTTTTTTTTCAAAGTTTTCTATATTATGAGAATTAAAATAAGATATAATTTGTGTATACATATAACGACTGAAAAATTAGTTGAAGCCGGCTTGTTTAGTGTAGCCCCTACCTTCCTTCAAAAATCTTTATTTCTCCCTACGAATATCTCATTGTAAATAATTTAAACTGTAGTATATAATTGCTCTATTGGTCGACGACGGATTTCACAGACATTTGGCTTAAACCGGGTAAATGTTTTTGGCGCCAGCTCAATCTCCTTGGCATGTTTTAGATCCGAAAGCTTCTATTTTATAATTTTAATAAACGTGAGTCATCTCTTTACTCTCTTGAGTAGCATAAAAAATATTAAAATTATTGAATTATTATGCAAAAGCATAAATAGCACTTTTACAGCACGGTTCCGGTTACCAATAAAAAGTCTTCTACCTAAATCTCTTTAAAATAGCACCTTGTCAATTTACATCAGGAATGCTAAAAACAAAAAGATTAGCTCTCAAGGTGATTTCGTGGATATATCCTTTGTTTGCTTGTTGAATCTTTGATCTTTGGTGGAAACAATCACTTGATTCAAATTCTAACCGCACCTGAAAGTAGTTCTATAAAGAAAATTACGTGTTGCGAAGCATGCTTCCTTTATAGGTAGGCTGGCTACTTTCTTACATAATTGCGCCTGTAAATTCTATATAAAGACCAACGAACAGCGAAGTGTCGACAATGTAATTCGTACTGCCCAGCTCATTCACAGTTCGGTGACAACACCGAAGCTCGGTTTAATTTCAGATTCATTTTATCCGCTTTTCATTTCCCAAGCCCATTAATACACCGTAAATTTGGCTTAAGAAATGCTAGGGACCAGGCATCTTGTAATTAGTCGAACATATTATAATATAAGATGATTTTAAACCAATAGATGCCAGCATTCGTATCTGGATCGGGCTTTGCTAAGCTTATCTGGGTTGTGTCCGATAGACCCATGACAAAAGATTGCAACCATACAATTTCGTCTTATTTTACGTTATGTTCTTTTATACTCTCCTGAAAACTACTAGTTCGAATGTCTTGTAGACGTTCAGCTAAGGTTTCAACGATGGCACAGAAATTTGGATGATCTGTAGGCGGCGTTTAACGCTCTCTTTTGAATTCATGGAAATGGAGCTAAACAAAGCTCTGGCATCCGTCCTTTTTGTTGTGAGAGCGGTGTTATTGATGACGGATCGCCCGTAACCTTAAAAGGACGACACTCTTAGTGACACTGAAATAACTCATTTGTAAAAGGCCTTTGTGGCGGATGTGCTGCTTGTACACAAAGCATCATGGCAAAAAAAAAAGTATGTCATTTAATTTCATTTACTTTTTCAAGCTGTGAAAGTACCATTTCACGTTCGAAGAACTAGGCTTCACAATGGAGGCAAATTTTTATCACGTCGACGACAGTTTCCTAAAGGATGTTCAGGCGGCTTGTGGGGCGTTGCTGCGGCTTTCGCCACTATCGTGACACCTATCATTGACGTTTTCTGCTGTTTTCGTTACAGAATGTTGTGAATCACAATGCTTATGATGGTTTGGCTTGTGAAAAACCCTGATAGATGCGGAGGCGAGAACATGGCTAAGATCAATGTAAGGTCAGCCGTGGTTGACAACAGATTAATTGATAACCTTGTGTTTCGTGAATAGTCATTGCGAGGCAGTTATTTTCAGTGCGCTGAACGATGTAGGTCTGCGAACTGCATGGAGTAGATAGATGATCCCGTCTAAGCAGAAGTAAACTGTGTAGATGCAGTCAAGAATTTTCGCTTCGGGAAAAGCGAAACATAGGAAGCGCATGTTTGTTTGGCCCTCCAGTTATTTGCCCACGTGTAAAACCAAGTATCTACGCGTGGTGTTTCAAAAAACCCGTCCCGTTTACAGAGCGTCACGAATGCAATTAGCTTTGTAGCCTTCCCACAAACCTCTACCTAACGTACTGTGTCGAAGAGTTGCTGTTTCTTGGGCGAGGCGTGTCTAAATCAATCAACAAGAGGCTTCCGTTAATTAAGAGCAGTAGCAATTGTCAGGTCCCGATGTACTCGTATCCGTCGTTACGGTGCCGTTCCATTTCACCGATGTTAGAGGCTGTCATGTCGTTACGTTTGTGTATACTTCGTAATATGTTTGATCGACTCGACAATGGAAGAATGAAATGGACAATATATTTTGACGTTGTAATAATAATGGTGGTAGTGGAAAATTTTTTGGAAGTCGGTTGTACAGAGTTACCCACTGTAATGTTATAACTTGATTAGCACGCTGTTAGCCCTCTTTACAGCCGATACAGCCGCCCACCTTGGGGGGAGCGACGCTTATGCTGGATAAACGTTATTGACTCCGCATAAAGCTTAAGGAATTTCAGCATCAACTATCTATCATGCATGGAGACTTAACTGTGTAAAACGGTAATTAATCATATGTATTACTAACCTGTAAATTTTTGGATCCGGCGCTAGATTCGGGATTTTTGCTCGTATAAATTCGTCGTACGTTTGGCTTGGATTTTGTTTGCTCGTGGGGCGAGGATAAAATAAGGACATGCGGGAGCCTTTTTCAGCATTCCTTGGTTATTTAATGGGCCAAGTTTTCGTATTTGATAGCGTATGACAAGCGTTCTTTTAACTATAAAACCGACCCTTCACGCTGTTGATCCCTGGGGTGGCGGTGAACAATCTACATTACGCGTCATAATTAGCAACAGTGAAGCCTTGCAGAAAGTGCGCGTCATTTCATCCTACCTAGGTTCCGCTACGTATCGTGGACTACCTTACCACGCCTCACGACGGCTAGGTCGTAAACATTGTCAATGGTATCAATGAGACTTCTATGTATCTTCACTGAAAAAATATAATGCGAGTGCAGACAGCTTGCCTGGACCAGTTGTTAAATGTACCACCTCAAATCATTTTGTACGCGTAACAGCGAGTGCAGTTAATTTCCTGTTGTGAGTTGTCTAGACCTGGAAGTGCCAACCATTGTCACTGAACCCTCGAAGGATGCGGTTGATCAGGTAACGACGTCGGTGCTGTACGTTGATTTAGCGCAGGGTAATCACCGGGGGTGTTTTCGTAACCGACCAAAGCCAAAATGTTGTGAGGGGACCGCAGCAGCCCTAAGCAACAATTCCCAGCTTGTCTGCTAACGTGTTATGTGTGGTCGTGTGCGATCATGACAAGGGTAAATGCCTTTTTTTTTTATCGTAGTGGATTAATGAATATAGGGATTCGCCCGCGGCAACGCAACTGAAAGCACTTTAATCATGAAGCCGAATTCGGAATGACTCACGTAAAATTGGCGCTCGATAGTAGCTTGAGGGCGTAGGAAATAGGTATGGAAAAAAACTATTTAAAAAGCTATTTAATGACATAAAGCTCCCTGAATACTCTGAAATCGCGCGTAGTACGATGCTACTGTATACTCGCTACCTAACGACATTACCTAAAAGAACGTATTATTTTCTTAAGATCGCACGAAACGCTTTAGATCGAAACATGTTGATTCTGTATAGCGCGTCGAGTTCAGCGGGTAAATCGATCCTAGTTCTACTTCATCTTTCGTGCAGTGTGCCTGCTTTTTTTTGAACAGTACGGCTTCGTAGGGACGGCACTTCGTCAACTATTAGAAGTTTGTGATAAAGCGAGAATGGCTAGTGCATATGTAGAAGTGAACGAGTGATTGTTCGACTCGTGGTCTACCTCTGAATCCATAGTCATATTATTGCGGTTGGGTCATGATGAACAGTTATTTATGAAAATAGTTTCCTCTCGCTAAAGCTCGAGTCAGCGTCCGGCTCCTGTTGTAGGCTGTACTGGAGACCCATTGATCGAGGTTGTCTGGACGGTTGCCGTCGAGCTGTTGTGGTACCCCCGTCAACCGCGTGGGCAAACTGCGGGAAGAAGCTCAGATGTTCCCTGTGCGGCTGTTGCTGTCTTTCAACTATGCTGCGGCGTTGTTTTCAGACGGGAGAAAACTTCAAACTTTCTTGGTACACGCAAAGATCGGCTATATCTTCCGCGGCGCTGTTCCCAAGATGAAATTGCATCGATCGTAAGAAATCAGTCTAATTTGTGAATACTCAATGATTTGGCTGGAAGAAGCATCAGATGCCCAAGACTTTGTAGTTAGTAGACAGATAGTGTGTACAATACATAAGAGCAAGCTTCACCTTATCTTTCACAATGTCGCGAACGCCCAGCTCGCGGTGACAATCAAGTAGCGCCGTCGCAATAGAATAAGTCGTCGTATGTGTGAAAAAAGTTCTCGGATAAGACGTGCCTGTCATACCATTATGGAACACTGCGAATGGCAGTACATGTTCGTACTATGGCTAAGGAGTTTATTGCCATTTGTGGAACCGCGTACCCGACAAGGAGCAATGTATAGTGTGCAGTCATTGAAGACAAGTCTCGAGCGAGATGAGAACGTCGCCCATCGACTGGTCGTGTTCCTTGTGGGTGGTCAATGTATAACATAGTTACATCCGAAGTTGACGTTGGCTTAGTAAGATAGTAGCGTCTTACCTAGCGCCGTTCCGCAAAAGAAGGAGCGTAACTTTCTGGAGCAAGATCACCTGGTCATTTTAGGGTAATCAGATAGTAGTCAGGTAAATGCACGGCCATTCTGCTGTAAATCTGCAAATCTGGAAGGAGTCCGCTCTTACACACCAGAATGATCTTAAAATATATATTTAACCTTTTCTTAAGTGACAAAATATGGAGTGGGCGCTTAAAAAGCTCAAAGTTCTGTAAGTGCCTCGCAATTACACTCTGACATCATAAGGAAATTTTTCGATGAAGTTTTTTGCCAATCTGTCCATAGGAATCTCAACTGAAATAAACAGGGAAGTCAAATCAATACATTCAGCACTTCAATCCCGCTGTTGCCGGCTGAAATGCTAGCATTATGGGCAGTTGTAGTATGTATGTTTGTTAAGCTTGGCGTGAGTCACGGCTAGTCGCATATACTGTCCACAGAAATTAGTCTGAAAAACGATTTCACTTTGTTATAGTGATATGGATGTACACTTGTTGACACAAGTCGTTGCTACGCTGACAGCCGGCCCGTACATGCATTCGAAGCTGTTCAATGCCCCGAAGAAAATGGTAATCGTTGTTAGTTTCACGAATGAGAACGGAGTGCGGAAAATACAATTTGTCGAGTTTATTCAATATGTCTACCTAACCAAGTGTCAAGGGAAAGTGTTAGTTCATTCGTCAAGACTGTGATGGCGTACTTGGTGTAATACTTACTTAAGCACTTGGTGGAAGCGTGTCATAAAGAGATAATAACCATTAAAAACAGTAATGCAAGTTTTATATTGAAACGAATGGCAAGCTCTCTGTACTTCCTCCTGTAAAATGAATATGGGAATATAACTTAAACTGGAGTCAAAGTTATATAAAGAAGGTCAGCCTGTTCCCCATAACGGGTTCACTAGGAACACGTCGCTCTGCTTTCTAATAGAAAATTTAAAAAAAAAAAAAAAACTTACAAATTAGGAATGATCGAATGTGGCCAGCATTAGATACTAATGATCAAACCAGCCAATTCCTAGATAACTTCGATATTGAACCCGCTACCTATGCTCTTGTTGTGTATTATATAAAGTTTGCGCAATATCAATATGCGTAGATATTAGAAGCTGTTAGCCACGAACCCAAGAAGCTAACAAGCGACACGGAGACGTGAAAGGATGCTATCGTCTACCATCACGCACTGTCATTAACAGCTATCATCGGCAAGCAGAAGTAGAAAGGGCGCAAGTGGTGGGTGTGCAGTATATTATGTCGTTCTACTCAGGCCCGCCTAGAGCTAATCGAAAACGACCCGGTAGAAGGGCAGACGCTCTTTCCCAGACAGGTGAACGTCCAGAAACAGTACATCAGTCACATAATTTTACAACAGTCTTAGCCACGACACCATGAAACCGTCTCCTAAACTCTCCTTTTAAGTGATCCGAAATCAAAACTATTAAAAATCGAACATACCATAATGAATAAGTAATACCATAATAATGGATACCATCTAAATAAGGTTTAACAAAAAGGCCAAGGATCGCCAGGAATTGTCAACAGTAGACGTCTTCTTAATCAAATATTATATTTTACAGTTAAACTTTGCATTAAGTGTTTGAACTGTGTGAATTAAGCCGCAATTCTCCGAGATAGGGTTAACAAGGGTTTGGTATAGCACATAACACGGTGGCAGGTCATACTAAGCTCCTTTTCAAGTTAAAAACAAAACACACATCCAGAGTCTATGGCACTCATAACAAATGTAAGCTTACGCCTGCGAGCGTTACCTATAGCCGATAAGAAATTTAAGCCTATGAGCTGTGTCGACGTTATTAATAGAAGTCACATTTTGTAGAAATGTTACGAAACCCTAACGTGTTCACTATCTAGCGATAACAGCTGCAACAGTCCACTCGTTCGGGCCGAACAGATTTAGCAAGTACTGCCATACGGCCATTGCATGTATGGTCGAAGCAATCTAGAAGAAATATTAAATGTACGTTTGTTTGAACGTAAAGCAGAAATGCCACCAGTTTATACGAGTTGGCATCGGTTGGAACTAGTCTTAACGGTTGCGACTATGAGACAATTCATTTATCAATCGTACGCAATATGATGAAAGGCTATGTCGACGGCACAAATGAAAATAGCGCTACCGCGAAAGCGTGGCCAGGGCAAACTATTTGATCTATGACGCGACGGGCTCATTGCACTCAGACAAATTTACTACTAAGGTCAGCCATTGCATCGAACAACAATTATGCATGCATGTCGATATCATTACAGTTAGATCAAGCAGTGAACGAAATGACAACTAGAACCTACTCCTATTTAAAACGCGCGCGCTCCTCATCGATGAAACGAACCGTACGAATCAAACTTCTGAAAGAAAAGCAAAATAAAAGAAAGCGAGAAATCTTCCGGATTTTTAGAATCTTTCCACAATATATCGAATCAATCAATACACTATTGCACAAGCCTCCTAGTTAACAACAACGGTCATGCTCGTAAAACTATTTTTTCTTCGAACGTATAACATGTAACCATGCGTGTTGCGTAATGAATATATGCTCAATGCGCTGGCTCTTTTGAAAAAAAACGCGCGCACTTCAGAGACTTTGTTTCCTTAGGGACACTTAATAGCGCAAGACACTGGTGTATGCGCGGCGTAAATAGCCAAGCACAACCAAGTTCGACAGAAACACCACGTCTCTACCAGGACAAATATATGGTTTTGAAAGGTAACCAATAGGTCCATAAATAAGCAACAAAGAAGCCGAACGGTGCGTATTTCGAAGTTCTGTGGCAGAATCCAATGTTGCTACGGCAGAAGATTGGAAAATCGTTAGGATAATCTAGTTAAATTATTTACCCTCTTGAAAAAGCGAAGTAGCAAAAGCAAAGCTGCAGCGGAAGCTCGTCACGGTGAAGTGCATCACTTGCAGACACAAACTGGGAAATGCCCCTGCGTCGTGTCAGTTTGTGCACGACAATGGGACTCATAAGGCGTCTGTAGTTCTGCTATACGAAACACAATGTTTATGAAAAGTGCGTCGACTGATTCTACTAATTCAAGCTATGGCACCACTGTCGAAATGAAGATATAGATGCAACATTTAAAAGCACAGATGTCTAGACGTTTTTTTATCTACTAGGAGAATGCTAGAAAATAATTATATTCTATAAATATACGTGCTTTTCCGTTTCCCAGCGTATTATGAATTCAGCATTAGATAAAACGTTAACAACATAATTGTCGAGAGTGAAACCATAAACATGCAATGAAAAATAATAACTATAAAGGATATTTATGATAAGGTTTACTTGTAACACACTTGTCAATAAACCAACAAAAAATATTCATATTCCAAGAGCTCTTATCATACTTTTATTTTTCTTACTTGTCTGTCTTCATAGTGGAATTTAACAAGTACAACCCAAATTTGGGATAGAATACCCATATACATATATATATACACACACACACACACACACACACATATGTGTATTTACATATACACGGATATTTCCACAATAGTGGTAATGAATTAAAATCAAATTGGTGGCCTGTGTATCCAAAAATCTTAAAGCTGAGAATTTCGAGCTAAAACCAACCGTGATCGTGTATGACATTCCTAGACGACAGTACTATTAGAGTGGTTAATGCTATTATAGGAAATAGATGACGACAAGATGTTTTATATACGTGTTATTATTATACTGTTCCAGAAATTTCGTTAATCTTTCTTTCCCAATCTTGTCCTTCACCCTATGTATGTCCTTCACCCCTTCGTATTGCAAGCTGTAACTCGATGATATCACTTTAACATAATAGGCATTAGCATATTGTGAAAATAACTTTCTTCATTCATGTCTAGTATATATCGTTAGTATGGATCTCACGTGTAAGACATTTTTGTCTTACCGAAATTTACATAAAATAGAATATGTAAGGGGACTTAAACAAGATTCTTGAAGGGCTCATAAACGACACTCTACCCTTCAAGTAATTATTTTGGAAAGAATATTCATGTATTATTCTGAAATTAATGAACCCAAACTATTGCTTTGTTAATCATACAAAGTGATGACAACAGGTTCGTGGAGAAAATAGAGAGATTTCGACGTGTTCATAATATTCTTCAGGAGATACTTGACCGTGGAAACCTAGTTTTACCGTTTTCCACAGGCATATAGATGAGCCGCACATACGAAAAACGGCACTAATAATTTTTGAGATTTTAGAATAATCCTGGTTATGTAAGGAAATATTGTGGCGCAAAATTCCTGAAAAAATGTTGATTTTCTATTTAGAAAGCAATATAAACCGTTTTTTAAAAAGCATATAGGTAGTAGGGTAGCAAACTGTATTCAATAGGATCGGAATTGAAGGGAACAGAACGATGAGTTGATTGTAAGAAAAAGACGTGGTAATTGATGTTGATATATTGAATTATTATTATTATTTCTGACTAAAACAGTGTATGGAATTATTAGCAGCAGAGATAGCTGATTAACCGGGGAGTGGCGTGGTCTGAGGGACCTATGTGTATCTTTTTGAGTGCGTTGCTATGGTAACCATAAAAATGCGGCCACCATTCAAATTTAGCGTAGATAAATGCTTACTATGGCATATGGCTATGATAAAGCTGTTAGAGGCGCTCTAGATAAAGTACAGCGAGACCCACTTCGGCTAAAATTTCTAGTGGCGGCAATTCTGGATTTTATAACGAAGAAACAATTCCCAGGACTTGTTCACGCAGAAAAAAAACATTCGAAAGCGTTAAAATATCAAAACAACAAGAAAAACTTGTAAATCGGGCTCGTACAAACTACGCCTGGATCCATGGTATATTAGATTAAAAACAAGAAAAATAGCTGGATAGTGTTGAGCAGGGCACGAAGTACCTGTAAAAAGAACGACTAAATCCTTTGGGCTAGACGTAGCAGTATGCTTATGAGTATCTAGAAGTTCGCGCTGTTCTGCGCGTTGCCGAGCTAGTGCTCTTGAAACTTTTTAGGATACTTCTATAATCGTTGCCCAACTTTTCTTCTTGGATTGACTATGATGATAGTGGTAATTATTGGGTTAAATTATCGACGATGTCTGCCTTCAGGACTCACGTACGTCTCTCAGCACTGACATCATCTCTCTCTTCTTCAAGGGGGCTTAGTACCTCGACCGTAGCATTCTTTCTGTTTAGTGGCTCTCTTTATAGGTTCATTATGACGGTGGTCCGGTTCATTATTACAAGGGTCGACATCATAAACGTCGACAATCGTTGCAGTAGCGACCGCTTGCTACGTTCTACGAAGGCAGTAGTGGTCATTCCTCGCTCGCTACTCCACCTGTACGGAACTTCAAATTTTGCGCACTCCAGCCATAATAATCTCCGTTGGCCCTGTGATAGATAGATGAGAAAACTTATGAGATTGTGTATGAAAACTTGTTGGAGCATAGTGGTAAGGATTAATGAAGAACAAGTAGGATAAAGTAGAGTACGTCCAAAAGGCTGTGGTCGAAAAGACATAAGCGCAGAAATTTTGTGCGCAGTATTGGCAGGTCAGAGGGCAAAACTGTATCTATCATTGGTTACTAAACATTCGTAAAACGTTTGAGGAATGTTTCGAAGCTTGTTTAGATAGTTGTAATGTGCCACAAGTGATCAAAGTTCTTTCCCCTAGTAGTAGAAAAGCGAGTACAAAACGTGCAATGTGCCACCGCGCACCGAAACCTCACAATGTCCCCCATAAAGATAGACTGTGTATACTGCGTTGATATTTGTTCAAGGTTTATTTCAAGAAAACCAAAATTGTACGTAATACGGTTTTTGAATTGACTTTCCACTAAACGGAGAAAAACTGTATTAAACGCTATGGAGAATCCATCGTGAGCGAAACTTCATTTACATGCAGGTTATATATAATAACAATAAACATTTCCACCGTGTCATTTGTTGTATCGATACTTTAGAAACGTGCGCTCACAGAAATGTTAGTAACTTACAGAACAAAAAAAAACAGAAGATTTTGGTATGAAATTGTAGTTTTTCGGTGAACAATAAAAGCTGACTATTTTTCTATCCAATCCAAATTTGTTATTATTGCATCATCAAAAAAGCAGATGCTTAAAATCTTAGCAGTCTAGATTTCTGCCTATTCGTACAAACGACATCATCCGAATGTCGGCAATAGACCGCTAACTTTTGTATTCAGTATTGTCATTGTCTATTAATATCATATCATACGTCATCGTAATGTCATACCACTAGGCTTCTGTAAAATTAAACTTATATCAAGACCAAAGTTATAGCTCATCAAAGACCTATCCAAAGAGACTTCTAAGTGCTTTAGCTTTAACCAGAACTACACACTGTCATTAAACGTCAGGGTTAAGACAGCTTCGTTGATTCTTCCGTTTGCCTAACAGATTGATATTTCGGGACGTATAAAAATGGCAGTTAGTAGAAACATGTGTATAACAAATGTCTGGGAGGTGGTGAACTTGAGCTGATCGATTTCGCAAAAGTTAGTGTTCTCTGGCTTCACCAAATATTTCGCCATCTTAAAGAGAAATTGCCCCATCGAATGAATAAAACCCATCATACAACCTATAATATTTCTATTGCAACACATTTTTCTTTGCGCCGCAGTTTAATGGTACATGGAATGAATTGCCATGTCGTTGTCGTGTGTATCTATATACGCACAAAATCTGCACGCGTGTAATATAGTAGCACTCAATTCTGTAGTTGTGATCCGCGTGCAGCATACAGACACTGTATAGTGGGTGTATCTATAAGCTGTCTTGTTTTATGCCGCGGTAGCCGGCAAAATATAGAGCCCGGAAAAATTGGGTAGATATCAGTCTCGAATTATAACAAATCCGACGCTCATACGACACAGTGTTATGAATTAGATAGATTTTTGCTAGATGCTTGAAAGTATTTGGACACCCTGTCATCTCAGGCATATTTATTTAGACGATAAAGCAGAACGTAGTTAACTATTTTTTTCAATAAATAAATAAATAAATACTCATTCATTAACTTGAACGGGTGGACGAGACTGGAAAAATGCTATAAAGCGTTCTCCTTGAGCTACCAATCTTGCCGAATCTAGCATTCATTTAGCATGACAGAACTACGATTCGGAACAAGCAAACTGCTGATTTCACAGCGCAAGATGATTTCATGATGGTAATTATTAACTAAAAAATAAGAAAGCTCAATAGCTATCAAGAACACGAGCCCAGAAAAATTGCTGAAGACCGCAGCTTTTCATACAGCCAGATTTTAGAGGCCTTATTCAGGGTCTTACTATTGTCATCTTTGAAGGAACTTAAAACCTGCCTTCATATAGAAATGCTAAGCCCAGCAGCTTCTTTCAGTTGTTCACATTTACTATAAAATATAATTACTAATACATAACAATAGCTCGTTCTAGTAACAACGTTTCGCGACATGTCTGTAGGACCCGTGCGTGATTGCCTGCTAGCAATTCAGTTATCCCTAAAAGACTCACTTTTCGGTTTCTGACAACTTTCATAAAAACAACTCTTTTGCCTCACACGTCCACCGCTAGCTGCTCATTTCTTCTCCGATGCATTAAGGTGCTGAGTGGCAAATCGTATTCTCGGAAACGGCCGCCATTTCAGCTTTCTATGCACTCTGTCATTTATTTATTCTACTGTCCTTCTGCTATTTGTGCGTGTGACGATCTGGGTAAATCGAAAGATCAGCTAGTCTAAATATATGTGGGAAATCTATAGATGTATTTACTAAAATACAGAATCACGGATCGTACCAAGTGACCGTCTTGGTAGGTTGAAAAATAATCGTGGATACTTTAATAACAATATCGTTTTAAATAGTTATTTTAAATTGTTGTTCTCGTCGGTTTGATTTTATGGAGCCCTAGCTTGCAATAATTTGTTTAGGCAAATAATAATAATAATTCCGTTCATGTGAAAAATAGTTCAATAAGTAATAGCTTCTTTACATGAACGGAACAAACAGGTACGACTGATGTACCTTATAAACCTCCTTGTATCAATTGTTACTCAGAATTACTCAAATCCTAAGCGCAAAACGAATTTTGCGCAAAGCCATATATTCACGAAGGGAAGGTTCTTCCACGTATTCGGTGATGTATGAAAGAGGTCTCTTATTGTAACCTTCACAACTACGTCACACTGTTTATGCAGCACGTTTTGGGCGGTAATCGGTCGCCAAGAAAATTGCAAAGTGATTCTGGTACATGCTCCAGTTTATTTTAGTAGTAAATTGAACTGTCAGATACTAGACTTTAAAGCTGCAGTGTAAAGTTATCAAATTAACAATAGTAGATACAGACCGTCAATGATATTTTCTATTGTCAGAAACGCCGAAGATGTCATGACAAGCTTCCGGCAGGCACTTCACATTCAAGCAGCGCTTCTTGTTCAGTTGAAAAGTCGAGTTTTACATCGGGTACCGCCCATTTAGCATGCAATGAGACGGCTGGTTCCCAGCACAAAATGAAACGTGCCGATGCCCGTGTTTGAACCACGACCACAAGTCAAGGTATATATCATGCCCTAGTGATAGCTTAGTGAGTAACGTATTTACCAGCTAATAGTAGGGACACGTTCTGGTTTATGTGCACAAGCGCGCGTTTCGAGCTGGGAGCCACCGGTCTAACTGAATACTAAATGGACATAAAATTTCGAACATAGTTCCGAAGATAGCTCCGAAACCTATTTGGTATCACCAGCATTGCCTACTTTCCTATGAGACTTGGCACGAGGTGAGGCGACAGTTATTGTAGGCGCGATTTTACCCAAATTACATATTTTAAACGATCGTTATAGAAAAGATCATTTTTTGTTTTAGTAGGATTATTGGCAAACAGACAAACTGTTCAACGTTTATACCATTTGAGTACTGATTAGCATATCTAGTCTAGTGTGATACACTGCATGCTCAAATCAGTGAGAATCGTACCTGAATCCATCATGGCGATACACGACATTGCGCTTCAGCTGCAGTGAAAGCGGCACCATTCCGCAGCGCCGTTATATATCTTTGTGCGTTTCCGAGCGAATCCGCGGCAACAGAGATCGGAGTTTGTATGGCACATACGGTCTGAAGAATAAAGCTCTTCTATTCGATGAAATCACAAAAAGGACTTAAATCAAGTTGTTGTTATTCTGGCATAGAAGCTAATTGGTAACCAACAAGTCGAAGTAACGGATAAAAGCTCATAGCATATAGTTAATCGCTTAAAGAGGACGTACAAAATATTTCTCCTTGTTTACAACTCTTAGAAATCAACAAAAACGTATGTATATTTTATTTCATGAGCACGAATAATTGATTTTTGCTTTTCTTCAGTTTATTCGGTTTTCTCATTCACATTATTCATACCAGCTATTGCCTTGTCGAAAAAGCTGACCATAATGAGTAGAAAGAACACTTGTCGAGTAGAATTTGAATAAGTTCGTAGACAGACATCGTAGGGTGGCGTTGCTAGATTACAGGTGTTGTTAAGTTACCATTTTCGTACCGAAGTCGTACCAAACTGCATTAAAGCTGAATATACAATAAATTGCTGAATGGTGCAAAATCTGACTACTCAATCCCTCACAGACTTGGTGTTTCTCGCAGTTCTTCGGACATGTTGTTGATTTGGGCTGTTGCGTTTTTTCTCTGTACTACAGACAGACGATGTTTGTACTAAAGATGTTTGAGCCGCTAATTTGGCTCATACCAATGACAAAATGTGCTAAATTTAGAAAAAAATAATGATACACATGTAAGTCAAAATCTTAATCGAAGCTAAATGAGAAGAAAAACACCGGGTGGAAATTAAAGTAAATCAGCGCTAATTCAAAAACTACGAAAAAAATCAAAACAAAAGAGCTTAAGTAAAAATTATTTTAAAAAAAAAGGTAAATTTTCTGCACCAGACGAGATACCCGAAAAAATATTTTTCAAATGTATCGTGTTGAAGAAACTTTAGTTCTCTTCATTTATTAACATTAGTTAATGATGACTCTGCAGCTTAAAGGCCACTTCTATTACTTTACTGTAGAACCAATTCGTCGAACAAGGTCGAAGCACCGACCTCGCTCGTACTAAAACAAGAGTACGCTAAACTTTCTTATACCACTGAGAGCGATAGCGATATTTGTCAACGAAATTGCTCAGTCGTGACGCCGGGCTATGTCGGTACGGATGTTCCAGGTTTCCGAAAAAAAAAACTCGTAAGTATGGCTCAAGGGGTACTAAATTCATTTGTAATTAACCGCCACACGTACTTTTTGAAATTAGCATATACTAGTTTGCACCTTATAGCCTCGTAGCGCTAAGGCGTCTACCGACCATTTTTACGAGAAAAGCTTCTTTATCTAAATAAAACAGCTATGTTTTTATAATCTTCTGACAATTCTAAATGGGATTGGGAAAATATGATATCAGATCTTCGAATAAGCGTATTTCTGCAACAACCCTTTGACAAATGTTCGTAAAGGCGGTGTAAGTATATGCTAAACTTTCTGCTTTATCATACAGCCAACTTGTCGTAAGCCGAAGGGTAGTCGAATGCAAACCGTGATATATATATATATATATATATATATATATATATATATATATAGAGAGAGAGAGAGAGAGAGAGCGCATTACCTAATTGTGGGTCATTTTCAATTTGATATTCCAGGTTTAGAGTACTGCGCTATTAGAAGGTAATGCATCCGAAACCAAACCGCAAACCCATCATAGCTAAGCCGAGAACGCATCATGAATATGATTTATAATTAGCGAATCCAGAAAGCGACTATGCGAGAAGCACCATGTGCTTATATATATGAGCTTCCTTGATCGCCCTTGAAATGACGAAGCGGTAATACTGTTACAAACCAGTGTGACACCACAAAGTCTCAAGTTTTCTGAATGAATCCCTCTCATGAATGGAATGGGAAAGATGTCCTTGCATCAATAAGAAAAATACACAATAAAATTTAGATTGAAAGGATCAGCAAGTTAATTAGAATATTAGAAAACTAGTTTCTCATTATCCTGGAAACGTCTTGAAGAAATTCGTAATTATTTCAGAGAAGAGCGCAACTAGATTTCTCTGCGGGGTTGTCCAGCTGTGTTAGAGCAATTCGTTTTTTGTGACATTTTTTAACTTCCGCGGCTTGAAACGGCTTTTCGAAACCTTTTTTAATTTTTGATACGCTGAGAGCTCAAAAAGCTCAACTGATAATTTTTGTAAAGGGTATTTGAGTAAAAACATTGGTCGACATAAATATTCATTGATAGGAAGAAAAATTGTTTGTTAGTAAAGGGCACTTATATATTTATTTCAAACTAAGAGAAGTTATCAAGGTCAGCGACGATCATTAGGACATTCTCATAAAGCCTAAAAATATGGTTACGAGCACACATTCTTATGATCGATCACTGTCGTATTCGAACGACAGGTGTGACCCTGGAACTTAAATAGACCATTCTAGTTTGAGTCGACACATTGTGTATATACAGGAAAAGCAAAATGACAATGTTGAAGTGAGTAAGTTTATTATAATTTAGAGGCAAAGAATATGTGCAGATAGCAATAATTAAGTTAAGAAGTCCATGATGATAGCCTAGGTGACAACGAGGTCTAATTTCCAATTACCGTATAATATAGAGAACTACGCGAAATCTTTTAGTTGTTGGTATAAAATATTTCTTTTCTGTACTATGAATCCGCTTCTCCAGTGAACTTTATGACATGTGCGTTTAGGTCCCATACAATGTTATTCATTTCTTAAAAATAGAGTTTGTTTTAAATGAACAAGGACAGGATATGCATTTGACCCATATAAAATTAATGAGACCTAGATCAAACA
>NW_019214640.1:0-83197 GCF_002532875.2 Varroa jacobsoni
ATATAAGTATTATTCACCAGACAAACAATATATATATAGAAATGTTATTAAGCAGTTGTTCGCTGAGCTGATGACTTACGTAGACCATAACGCAGTCTGTAGTTAATATTCTATAACAAATATTATAGTATATCTAATTATTCATAATACGAAGTATGTTTAGGATGCATAGGCAATGAAAGCGCTCAGAAGCCGTACGTTGAGTCGTTCACTATGAGAGATCGCTTTATCGATGGGCTGCATATATTTGCATAGATTAAACCATAAAGAGTAAGTTTACTTTTCTAATGAAGTGAATAGATTGACTTGCGTCTTTACGATAGGCCACAGCTTGACCGGTCCAACATAAATTCAATTATTCAGCTTTGTCACTTTCGCTACTTTTTATGCGCTGTTACCTAGGTCTAATGAGGTACTACTGAGACCCTTATCCATTCCAGGTAATATCTGATGACTTGGCCCTGAATTTTGCAGGGCCATGGTTTAGTACTGCGGGCATCAATATTACGCCTTTGCCCAGATGGTCTTCGATCCATCTACATCATATTCATGATAGAACCATTTAATACTTGCCTTATCATCTGTACGGATAAAAACAGTCGAGCGGTGTAATCAGAGTGATGAAAATAAGCATTCTGGCGAGGAATACGCGTTCCATCAATTGGGTATTGTATCTGTTGGGCTCGGCTGGGCTGCGGCGTGGACCCAGCGACTCGATTATCGAGGCACTCGTTTCCGTCCGTTAAACTACCTGCGAATCGTCTTAGCTTCGCTGTGTTTCCAGTCAGGTAGAGAGTTGAAACGCTTTAAGAAAACAGCGCTTGGTGTATTCTTGAAATTACACGGACTCTACGCGAGAGGGCTGGTCTGACCAATTTGCAAATTATCAACGCGTTGCTCGTGCATTTATTCACTTTGTTTTCCTAATTTCGACGTCCTACAATCTCGAAACAGGCCACACTGTAGGACACACGGCCTCTAACTAAGCGCAGTCGAAGGTGCTAAACCTTCAATAAGTGAAAGACCTTTCGCTGCTCAACTATCTTCAGCCATGACTTCTACAGTAGTCCGCGCATAGACGTTATATTATCACAGTGCAATAGAAGAGTTGGATCGACCCGAAACATTGTCCTAGAATTCTTGTGTCAGTTCCGAGTGAACTAACGAAGTATATTGGTAATCATCCTGTCTTACTTCCTGTATTAAGAACGCGCGGACCGAACGCCTTTGGATAAATGTAAGATTAGTATAGTCATATGTATAGATTATATGCAGACCCAGTTGACGGCCCGGCAGATTTGCAAGATGTCTACATTACATGTTCCCTTTGTCTATTATCATCATTGTCGCTAGTACGTGGTTAACACTATTGTTAGCAGTGTATACGTGATACAACCTGTTTCTCCGATGTTTGTTTGCAGTTCTGTACCGTTGCCGTTCACAGCGGCGTATGTGCCCTATGAAGTGTATAACAATATTTTCCTTATGATCCTTTATGTGCACAAACTGTTACCACTGTTAAAATTTACATTCGAAGCTGATACGAACTAAGTACATACTATATGTACCTTATTTAAAAATTATATGCATACATGTCTAATTTGCCTTGACAGCTAACTCAGTAGCCAACAAGATCCAATAGAGCTTAATGTTTACGATGTCAAAAATGTTCTCAGCTGATGACTATTAAATCTATCTCGTGCTCTGGGGTTTGGCACCCCATGGAGTATCTATTACATTTTCTGAAACTAGTGACTTCCGCCAAATCAGTACCCGATAAAAACTCGTTCCGTCAAGGGAAAATAGTGTTGGATTTTTTTTATTTGCGGCTGGATTTCTCATTTTGAAAATGAAGCATGAAGTCACGACGGCTGCTATTGTTAGTAACCGTTAAGTAATCGTATGCAGGACAATGCTAGTTCGTTGAACTTCGTAATTGAAATACAATACAGTGGAACGGCGCTGTACGCCGTTCTTGCGTCGAACTAACTTCAACATACGAGAGGTTACCGCGAAACACGAATAGATTTCCCAATAGACGATGATTTGTGGCGTCTAACGAACCCTTTTATTTGTTAGACTTAATAGTGAAAATAGCCCTGTAGTACATGACTCTTTTTTTCCGTCAGTAACGTGGAAACAGCTCATTCAGCATCGAAATTCGTATATAAAAGTAATGTACATGTAAAAAGAGTGCTCACAATTTATCACTAACTATTATTGTTGTTATTACTTTCAATACTGTCCTTCTATTATTCTTATTACTGAAAAAGGATCGGAAAGTGTTTTATTATATATCAATTCGAAACATGTTCCGTCTAGACCTTCCGCCGCTTGACGTACGTAATTACGTCCAACTAGATGTCCTTGTATTGTCACAGTTAAATACTGACCGAAGCCAAGACAAGTATACTTTGCCCATATCTCCAGGATTATCTCTGCATATTTAGCTTTTTTTCTGTCGTTCGTGTGAATAAGTGACACCATTCCAGCGTGAGAAACGCTGGTTACGGGGTGAATTCATTGAGAACAGATAGATCAGCGGATCAATTCGTAGACAAGGCCAAAAAGTCAATTAATGTAATGTGTGTTGTCCGTTATCGAGTTCGTTTCGAACGACGACCGTTAGATTATGGGGTTTTAGAACTGCAGCTGGCCTCCTAATCTCTACAGATATAATACGATTTCTGACATAAGAAGCGTCCTTCGGTAATTTCGCCAATTTCGCCGAAATTTCCCAATTTCGTGAAACTGGGAAGCTCGCTTGACCTAATGTTAAATAGATGTAAACACTGTCTTTTTAGACGACCGCGCTAACATGTTCAATCTGCCGCTGCCAAAAACAACTAAGGCTTCACACTTAGTGGCGACATCAATGGCATAGCTTCCAGCTCTCGATAACGTAGTACCTGTTCCGCACTTGTTACGCTCATCATGATCTGGTTAACATTGCATAGTACTCATAAACAAGACTTAGACAAGCAATGTACTCTAATCGATAGCATCAGATTGATTTTGTCGATTTCTTGCATTTGTACACCATTTTCTATTGCTTACGTATATATTCGGAATAAAGATATACTAAGCAGTCTTAGTGGCATTTCTATAGCACTTTTGGCAGTCCGGGACAAGTTCACACGAGGAAAAACGTACAGCTTTATAGGGACTCTGGTAAACTATAATATTACAGAGCGACTCGTGCCAGACCGATAGCGGCTTGATTTTGTCCAATCTATCTTCATAGTCTGAAATCAATTTTACCGACTCTCAATGGGCCGTGCTTGACCATATTTGCCATTTATCTTTCCAGTTACCATTCACATCTCGCTGAAATGATCTATTCTCCCCTTTTCTCTGCCTCTGTATATGTATATGTATATACTGTTGTTCATTTGTCAACATGGCTACGAGGCAAGCACTCTGGAACAATGTAATATTAATATGGCCGAACAGCTCGATCGGATTCGTACACTACTATAGGCACGTATAGCCATATTCTATTTAGCATTGGAATCGTTTCCTGTTGTCGACCCCCCGGAATAGATAGAAAACAAGTCCGTAGTACGTAGCGAACGTGTGATTGCTTTTTACCGAGTTCACAGCTAGAATCCTAGACAGCTACCGCAGAGTATTGAATAGACACTACTGCTATCGGCGAAGCAGCCGATAGCAGTAGTGTCTATTACGCCAGGGACGCCGCCTGTTTTCAAATGAACGATAAAACTGACCCGCAACGTTACAATGCGTCCAAGTCGACGGTCGTACACTTTAAGTTTCAGGCGCCCATGCCAATACAAGATTTCTATGGAAGGTTTTATCCACTTCGATTCGTTTTTGCCAGCTAATCAATTTCACTAGTTGACTAGCTATGTGACCTCGGCGTAGCAGGCAAACAAGGAACGACCCAGCAAAAATATATGATATATGTGGTAGCTGGCAAAAATTGAAATGCGCTATGTCACATGAAATCTAAACCCAGTGGGCTGCGTCTCTTAGGCAAATAACGTGCTCTTAAAGCGAGATAGCTTTCAGCTATCGCAAACAGTTAGAAGAAATTTCTCCAATAACTGTCTTCGCTTGGTAGCGATGACCGATTGTCGTTTATTAAATTATATAAATAACCAGGCAACGTTATGAAAGGACCTACGACCTGTTTTTTGAGTTTCATACGGGCCTGTGTATTTCTTCGAATCGGTTTAACATTATATACGTATGTCGTTGTATATATTTGTCTCTATCATCGGCGCACGCGGCAAAGGCAAAGTCGGTCGCAGAACTTAGAAATCGCAATGGATTGCTCACATTGCCTCTCATAATGTCTTATGTATGACCTATGACAAAACTGGTTTTCAGGCGTAAAACACAACTTGTTTCAACTTGCAGTTAACGTTACTGAATAACAACGAATACACATACCTTTTTGTTAAATTGTAGACCTCATTACCATGATGGCCGATAGCTGTTAGTGACTATTAAAACTCCTTGCATTTCGTTGGACCATTGTTATAAATCTACAGAGTTGCACGCATCTCTGTTTCTGTTACCGTCCTCTTTTGAGTAGGTGATTCAATATTTAGTAGTTACACTGAGCTTTCCATCTCAACGCGACTACACAGGCTTCGTCCTGCTAGTTCAGGCCAACTCTTCTTGAGCATGATATGACTAAACTGGATCCCAATGCGACTTCTATCTAATCAGCATCGCGTGCGTAACTAGCAAACATTTTTTACTATTATCCTTGTGATACTATTTTCATTATTACGATGAGTCTAGAATGATTCCCGTGGGTACCCATCATAGTAGAATGGGGGCATCAAACAAAATGTGATGAAAACTTTTACTGCAACAGTTGCAACAAAAGTGCCATTGAAGGTAAACGAGTCGGGCATGAGCATGTAATTATAATTGTGTCAATACTGAATAATAGTTAGCTGTTGCCCGGTCTTTGACTGCTGTACCCGTTGTTATTATCTCAGCTACCGCAGAGTATTGATTAGGTTAATTTGGGGCATTTGTACATTTGAGCCGCTAGGACTGATTCTTACTCCTACAAAATGAATCAACAAATAAAGAGATACGGCATAAATGAATAGCGACCTCCTGCTTTTTTCTGAAGCCGTGCGGTGCCATGTGACTGCTTAATCACGGAAAAACCGTAAACGTTCCAAAAAAAAAAAACAGGGCAACACGCTGTCTATAGGTTGGCTAAAGCCCAGTAGACTAAAATGTCTTTGGCGATTTTTTACGCTGATATTTGCATATGTGATTATAGCCCAGACATGTGGGCAGAGGAGACTGGCTAGGCGGTTCGAATGAACAAGCAATGACGGCAAGCACATCTTTGGGGAAAAAGTTTTCTGTACCAATTCGAAATAGTATGGTAGAACTTCTTTGCGCTGACATATTATCGGATATTAGTTAATACCTATATTATAATAATATATATACATATATTATGCATGCGTTTACAGAATAGCAGAAAAATGTACTAATAGTAGAAAAACCGGCCAGGACACCAGCTTTAGCTAATCGGTAGTATTGCAATCTTGACGGGAAAAAAATGAGATAAAACCGAAATGATACACATGTAAATTGCATGGCTACGAGGCTGAATACACATCTCATTTCTTTCCAAGGAGCAGTTGTAGAGTCCAACCCCTTCAAGAGATTTTAGAGCCGAAAGCTGTCAGTCCGCTAAGAGTCAGCCAAGAATAGAGATAAAACTATGACAGACACAACCGTGGGCAGCGCGCGGATTACCCTAGTGATACGGCAGCTCTGCTCTATTGTCTAACGTCAGCGTAATGACTCTAAGGTCTTCACAAAAATCAAATTTCAGGCAGATAGCTCCCCGGAGTTGACACGGATAAAAATAAGAAACTATAAGAAAGGTAAGCTGTTCGTAGATACTGGAGATTTTAACAAATCAGTAATAAAATATAGGTTATCATCAGCGACAGGTGGCTAATGGACCATGGTGGCCGCATTTTTGTGAATAACAGAAAGCGGGTTGGCAAAGGGCCTTTGCGTCATGGTCCTATTCGCTCGTTGCAACGAATAGGACCATGACGCAAAAAAGAATCAAGTAGGATCGTCTAGTCCTTGATAAATTGTCACAGTGCATGTTAACTTGAACTTGAACAGATGAGACAGTATGCGGCTCGTGCTTGTGGCTGAAACAGATTTCTCTATTGCTATATTTATTGATTGGTGTCAGAGGACAAGGTGAGGAATGAGTTGATTCTGATTCAATCAATACTAAGATTTTTCTACTGATTATTTAATCGTTAATAAAGTTCGTGTCGGCTGCAATAATTGAACAAAATGCTCTTGTAAAATTTGATACGTCCGCGAAGGTTTTTCAGGCCATAAAAACATAACAACGTAGTTATACGAAACGCACAACACTACACAGGATGGGGCAAAAATTTGGCCGCAAAAACCATTGGGAAATTTGAGAGTGGTCAATTGACTTTTTGCTCACATTTTTACTAGGTTCCGCCCCTCTGCTACTTTATCGGACGTAGAATGAAGACACTCAAACTATCAAAAGATACTTTCAAGAAACTCCTACGCTATTTTGTATAATAATGATTTAATATGTTGTTAACAAATCGGTACTATATGCCAGATTTCAATAACGTACACACCGACTCCCTGATACAAAAGCATAGGTCAAAACAACTAGTAGACGGATAATTTAAGCCTACTCGCGCTTTTGTTTAGCGAAGATCATAGTCTGCGTGTAGCTACTCGATCTAAGCGGCTATTGTGAATCAAATCATGTGTGTTAGAAATCGTCACAGCGAAGCTGTAGTACTAGAGGAGCCGTGAGATATTTTCCGCAACGAAAAGTTCGTCGTGCTCTTTTCGGTAAATTGCTACCACCCTATTATTATAAGCTTGTCTGTTCATGGATGAGATAGAGACTGCTTAATTGTCTTCTTGTCTTCTTTGTTACTCTTATGAATCCATCATATGTGATGGCATATAAACGTCCGTTATTTCGTCACCATCATAATCTACCACATACGCAATAGCATATGGTGATAACCTTTGGTGTCAGGTATAGGTGTGCAGCAATATTCTATGAGTACGCCCTCTGTAGTCCTGGCATCGGAGCAATGAACTCCTTGTTGTCCCATAATAAGGTGCCACATACGACTGCCTGTGTATGTGTGCGTATGCATACTGTGTGTACATGCCCAACGTTGGACAAACGATGGTCGTGTACGATCCTTGCACAGGGATCCTCGTTGCCTCGTCACTGTCTGGCTTCCGCTGCTTGGAGTTTAGTGAATGGCTGAGCGGGGTGGCCATCGCTTCGTTACTCTTGCGTCGGGCCAAACTGCTCTTGAGGGGCCTAATGGGTGTTGTGTAAAATTCAAGCGAGTAACGGCCGGCCAGCAGCTTCAACCCACACGATCTGTCTAGCGGTGTTCCCTCTAGTAGAAATACTAGTGGTGGTGCTACGAGACGCTCCTTTAAACTGCTCTGGGTAGTTGGGATTCGTCTCACTCTTTCTCTCATTCACCCTCTAGCCATAAACGAAGGACCTCGGGAGGACAGATTCTGTATATGGATTGGCGGTCGCGTCCGGAGCACAGCGTCGGCATACTAAACGATCTGCCGGTGATGTAAGTGGTAGCAAGGTTAGGCGCGCGGCCTGACATTAGCACTCGCCGTACCGTCAGTGCCGTAGCTGGTGGTGCTATACAATCGCCACGCCGGGGGTGACCGAGGTGGCGCTTCACAAGTGCCTTCACGGGGACAACCAATGGAGAGGGAATGAAGTAAGCAAGTGCGCGACTAGGTTCTAGTAAGAAAAAAAAACCAATATAAGAATAGCGTATTAGGAGAGTTATATGGACACGAAGGACTACCGCTTGCTAGGCGAAGTAGCGATCTAGCGACTACCGGTTTCTCTGGGGAATTCCCCTTCCGTTGTTTGAAAGTGCCTCCTAACATCAGGCCTATTGAGGTCCTGGAATGTGATGAGTGAATGAGACACACGGAAAATGGAGCATACGTAGAAATGTGCAAGGCGCAGAGATTTCATTCTTCAGCGTCTACTTCGCTTGCCACTGCCCATGCTATCTGGCACTTCAATTTTAGATGTGCAGCCTGCGCCGGTTGTTTTCGGTAGCTCAATCTGTTCTCGTTTTCTCTCTATCCATTTTTTTCGGTTTTACTGACAAGCCCGTGACGGCAAGTTCCCGTAAGCATAACCTCCCACGACCAACACGAATGCAGCTAGCGCTCGACAGCAACGCTATTGTAAAGCAGCGGAGTTACTTCAAGAATAATTTTAAAGCAATGACGTGAATTACAATTATAGAGGCTATGCTTATTATTTTGACAGGATAACAAGGAAGAGATGGCTATAGGGCGACATCGACGCATGAGGCGTAATGCAATGCAGTGGATCTACGCGTACTGTCAATAACACCGTTGGAAATAGCGTTGCCGCGAAATCGTTCACCGGACCGAGCTGAAAGCTGGAGAAATTCGGAGGAGAAATATTCAATGTGGAGTCAGAGTTAGTTTCCAATAGAGAATAAGGCGCAGTGGATGACAGCGACTGAAAATAGCTTTTAGGTCATTTATCCCGAAGGGAATAATAGTATGATAATCAATACAAATTTGATGACAATTACGGATTTTCTCCGATTTCGTTTACCTCATGTGTGAAAGAGCCTTGGCGAGATGTAAGTAACGCTCCTAGTCGCGTCTCATCGTTTCTGTTTCGTATTCTTTTAGTAACGACTCATCGATTTGTTGAAACAAAGTCAAATTTTCTTTAATAGAAAAGAGTAGAACGGCTAGGACTAGAATGCCAGTGCGGTAGGAAGTAAGATTGGCATCGATCAACCGTAGCCCACTGCGACGACTGAGAATAGCCGCTTGAACAATTCAGCTTTTGCCTTCCGTCTCGTAAGCGGTGTCTTTCACAGCTATTTGTTCGATGCTGGGGGTGTTGGTTATCTCTATCGGAAACGCATCTCTACCTTGACGTGAGGTAAAGTCCTGATTATGTTCGTGACAGATTGACAATATTGGTCGCAGGTTCTTTTCAGACTTGTGCGCATTCGATCAATGTAGAATTGTTCATGTAAGTGTCGCTGTTTGAAACATATGGGATATGAAACGTCTGCTTTGTCAGCTCGAGTTCAATCAATTTTGACATCGCTCCAATATCTGCACACCAGCTGTTTTCTAATACCTCTCTATATATACACTATAGAACGACCTTCCAATCTAGCTAAAGGTCACAGCCGTGACCAACTGGTCATGTCGGGGTTGCTCGACAACAGATGCAATGTCCATATGTCAAGTATTATCATCGTCAAACAAATTGGACCGCTCGCGGCAATACCGTATTGCCACATCGAACATGCCCACAGCATTTAATCAACACAGATTCAATGAACTGCCCAATCAGATCAGATCAGATGAAATTTTCTGTAAGGGAATGAAAAGTGGACAACAGGTACATATCTGCTGCTGCTGCAGGGATACCTTGGTCAGACACTGTAAAAATCAATGATACGTTTGTCTCATCGGAATTATGTGAGAAAAAAAGTGTCTCAGTGATATTCTTTTCAAGCGTAAAGGAAGCAAGTTATCTCGAATCGAGCGTATTTTAACTTTATATATTGGAACATCGTTACGTATTGATTCGTACAATAGAACTTACCACATAGACAATTTACGAACACGTCTAATGAATCTTTGTACAAATACTTTGTGTGGGGCACGTGCGTAAGGTACTGAGTTGAAGCTTCCTATGCTGTCCACCTATGTTAGCGCTAGCTGACTAGGTTCCGCAAATATAACCGAAATACATTAAAAGTAATTACAAGAACACCAGCCAATAGCGACTAACGATTCATTCATTCATTCATCTCAGAAGATAAGCTTCACTATATTTCTTGGGCAAAGTAAGCAAGGTTTTGTTATTTTTATAGTCTATTTTTAGTAGAAACAGATGCAGTTACCCTTTACTCTACGCACACAGAAATCACGCATATGCTACTTTTACTCCGGTCCATTTCTCCCGTTGGGTGTTATACACATCTCTAACTCCGGATCGGTCGTCCGGATTTTCCTTTAGCCTTGCCATGCTTGTTCAGACGGAACCAATCGATCTTCACTTATGATTCTCGTCGCGCTTACCAGACAAGTGGTCCTTGGGGACATCTGATAGACAAATACCACAAAAATAAAAAAAAGTAAACAAAGTTAATATTTTTATTCACTACCACCACCAACCAAAAACAGCCTATAACAATGACCTATTTTTACGTCGCTTTCCACAGCTAAATTTTCTCATTCTATGAATAATACCATCTGTTTTTTCTACCACTGCCCTTGTACCGAGGAGACGCACACATTCTGCTGGTTGAAACCAGCAGTCGATAACATCGGACCACTAGGAACGATTCAAACTGGGTGTCTTGGCCACATTTTAGACCGGCCATCGGTGTCAACGGAAAATGTGGAAGAAGGTGCTTCGGCGATACATCGGTCACCGCCCGAACGATTACGATCCTACAATATGTAACGAGTCCTCACCGAAGTGCCGGCACTAACAGCGAGATCTGACGATGCTCCGGTCCCGTCCACAGCTAATCAGTCATGAAAATGACATATCTTTCGCGGTTCAGCACATCACAAACTAACCGTAGAAGTTAGAGCTGAAAGCTAGCCAGAGCGAAAACCCATCGAAGCTTTTTCCTTTCGCCCATTCACTGTGAGCGTGGCTGTACTACTGTGTGTTAGTGTTATTAGTATATATGAAAGAAAGCAAACTGCAGCAATGGGTCTACGCAACTTCCACCCGCACTTCTGGTGTCATGGGACGTCCGACCCGATTGTTGGCAACGGTGTGGACAGCCCTTTGTATCAGGCGGACCTGTCTCTATGGCAGATATCTGCCATCATCGACATAATACCTAACGGCCTAACAGAGTGATTGTGAGAAGTCGGGACTAGAATTAGCCCGCTGGAAACAGCTGGAACGAGAAACAACGGGTCAGACGATCCGAGGCGATGCCAAAGGGCTCCGTATTGTATACAGCAAAATGCCGATCGTTGATCTACCCATTCAGCCATGCGGCAGGTTACATATATGTATATATATGAGAGTATAATAAAAGCAAAATGTACGTCTTGCCCAGTCCCCTAGCCCCTAGTGTTACAGCATATTCTCCTTTTTTGGCTGTCGTCTAACAATATAAATAGACATGAATGTTGCGTCAAAGATATGCTGGTATAGCCCAACTATGGTGGAATTTACCTAGTTTTCAGTAGCGCAATTTGTTATAGGCCGTATCTACATAGCTGCGCTGGAGTGGCGCATCACGGACCATCAAATGTCCTAATTGTTAAATGGAGAAAACAGAATAAATATATATATATATATATATATATATATATATACATCGCCTTCCGGTCCTTACAAAATAGAAAGCAAAAAAGCACAAAACTGTGCGCGCAGTGCGTTCGTTACGAGTTGCCTCAAAGATTCCGTGTTAGCAGACTGCCACGAGACAGCATCTTAGCGATGTCGAATTTCTGACGCTGGCCATAGCTGACATTGGTGCTACTGCGTTTGCTGGGTTAGTCCGAATAATGAGGATTAATGGCTAGAGGAGGAAATGCTGGCCCAAGGAAAATGGAGTTCTCTATCGTTAAAGGAACCGCCCGATCGAAGATATTTGATCGCAAGAGGTGAGCGGAGAAAGTCGACACCACATGGAGACGGAACGATGAGAACCGACACGTCAGGCCAGTTTCTTTCGAATTTAAACCTCATTTTAACAGCGATAGGAACCAACAGAAAAATACAAGAGTCAATTCCCTTACACCTTATGACAGAATAACCTGTTAATATTACAATAAGCAGTAAGAAACTGGGATCAAATATTGAATCAATATTAAAAAGAAATTCCGGCCCGTTATGCATTTCCATCAAATGCTTGAATCTATGTACGTGCTGGAATACCGCTCCGAACACCAAGACAAGGTGCGTTAACCAAGTTTTATGGTGCAGCGATTTCCTAAGTGTACCTGCGCGGCTCACCTTCCAATGCTGCGACATCTTCGTTTTTGGTCGATCTTCCATTCTCCACATGATTAACCGCGTAATGGTGCAGCCTTATTCACGAAAAACAGCTATCGCAAACTGGGTTTTTTCCCTTTGTTTCTGCTCGAACCGAGACCCAGCCCAGGTTAGCCAGTACCTAAACCATCCAATTGGCTAAAATTTACAAAGTCTATATTGTTATAGAGCTAGTAGGAATGCAAATGCCTTCGGGCATTGGCCATGTTGAACTCCCATCATGCTGCACAGCAACTTAGCCCTCAGGGCCGTCGATGCTACCATCTAGTCCCAAAGCTACTGAGACTGTCAATGTCGCCGATCTGCTGCTGGCGACCAAACTCAGTCGGGCTCTCTAGCTAAACGTTGATGACTTTTGACATTGCCAGTTCACATTGTGTCGTTGTATAGGGGAAGTCCCGTGGGGGTAAGAGTGCAAAGAAAAAAAATGAACGTAGGTTGCCACATCAGCGTACTACTGCAGCTTTCCACTCAACTTTCAACGTTGTCGCCTATAAACTGGCCTATAGACGGCGGTGGACGCCGCTGGCACAGTCAGCGCAACACCTGTCTGACTGAATGTGTTCAAGTCAGTTCATCTACAATATCTGAGACAGCTGGAAGTGAAGGAACAGAAAACTATTCCTGAGTGGCTCGATGAGGGACAGTGGTGTAGCTGGGAGTCACAGAATCATGCTAACAACAGTAGAAGCGAGGCAACCGCTGTGCGTATGGTCGCGTGGCCACCAAGTCCCAGTCACTCACCAGCCAGTCTAGTTGGTTGATAGGGAGGACTTGGTTGACTCGTAGTCATGTTCCGCTCGTCTGAAGTATTAGTTGGAACGGGTCCACGGAAAGGGAACGACCATCGCCCCATCTCACTCCGGTAGAGAGAAGCGCACTAAATGTGTTGCAGCGAGACCAACCGACCAACGTGCTGAAGTGCTGTGCAATGCATTGCAGGTAGGGCGCAGGCCAGGGCAAGATGAAGAATCTTGCCCTGGCCTATACTGCCCCTCGCTAGTAGTATCGAGTTTGTCCGCCTGCCCCCGCTCTCCAAGGCTCATTCACCATCTCTCCCTTTCACTCAAAGTTTTGTATTCCCCATTCTTTCTCCCTGGCCGTTTTCCGCCATCGCACACTTCGTGCCAGATGCGAGCTCTAAGCTCTACCACCACCTTGTTCAGAGTCCCCAGACGTTGATAGTTTTCATGCACCAGACGAAGCCTGGCCTCTGCAGCTTCTGTATATATATATATATATATATATGTTTATTATATTGCCAGTTGCCACTCCTGCTGCTATATCTACCGGTATTGCTTAACGGTACGTCGTCGCAATGTCCCTGTCTAATGTGCTATAGGAGGCAGAGAAATTTTTACTACCTTAAACCATCGTTACTGGTCAGACGCTATTCGGAGCTCTCCGAGTCGTTCGCTTGCGTGTGGGTGTACACAGGATGGGCCATCTGACATATGCCAAGCGAATTGATACACGCAGACATAGGGACATGGGGGGGAATAGTGGCCGAATGAGGAGGGCCGATGGGTGCCACTATTCTAACAGTATATACAATAGATATGACAAACAACATATATGACCCCCGAGGGGGCTTGAAGTAGACCCGAGTTTCGTCGTATGGGGTAAGTAAAAATTGTGAAACAATGGACTGCCAATGAATCTGTGTCAGGATATTGCTTGGCTTTAAATCGCCAAATATAAACGCTTGAGTTGATATTCGAGGAATAACAGGAAAAGAGGCGTCGCGGAATTTATGAAGAATAAAGCGACGAGGTAGCATACGTGCTAAGGTAAACTGCAATCTAGCTTAGTAATCAGTGATTATTGGTTATTCAACAAAAGTGACTTAGTGAATTTTTACCTATAAATTCGCATTCATTTTTGTTGAAAGACGATCAGATCGATCCAAATCGTGTATTACCTACACCTAAATACTAATGGCGATTTGTGTACTTTTGCAATTTTTCAATAAAAAAACTAAAAAATAACACGCTTTTTATTGTTGCCAGCCCACGGACGTGCTGGTACTGGTCTACTTATGATTTTATTGTAGCTCGATTTTAAAAACACGTATGGGGTGTTCAACGTGGTTGTACTCGCAGGTCACGACATGATATCTCAATAAATACAAACCACACGCATTTGTACGCGTTCATAATCAATGGCAAGGATGTTCTGGTAAAGATGTTTCGGCGGAACTAAAGCAACAAAACATGTCTGTAAAAAGAAAAATAAATTATTTTTTTGCGTCCTGAAGTATAGTTGTTTTTCTCTCACGATGGTCATTCTTTCGTCGCAGTTGACCATTGATTGGTTCTGTTATCGTTGAAAGCTGGGCGCCCGTATGTATCAAAAGTAGCGTAGGGTTATTCAAACACTGAGGTACAAAGGTATATTTTCGTTCGGCCATGGAAATTTTAGAAAATGTTCTGAACTAAGCTGTGATTTCGCGGTGCACCACCCGAACAAAAAACGTACTTAAATAAATCTTATTATTCAGAGCTATCAATAGAATAAAATGATCGACTTCCTTGCTCCTTCTGCATGCTACTTACCTTACCTAGCCCACACGAGGTTCTATAGGATCAACCGTATTATGGTAGAAATGTGAAACATGCAAGCACGCGCCTGTGTGTAAAGTACAATGGAACTTTTTGTGAAGTTATTATTTGCATTGGTAGTTTCCGTACGAATCAGCATGGCCAGCCTCAGTATTGGTGGTAGGTACATGCGATTGCGTGCGATAAACGTACCTACCTCAATGAAGCAGGTAATGCCCTGTATACGCAGGCGCTTCATAACAGAGACAAGACGTACGGCCCAGACGAATGGTGCCCTACGACGACCCGGAATCATTCTAGAAAGTGATAAAATATTTGATAAGAAGGGGAAAACAGACCACGAGATGTCGACAGTCGACCGAGAGAATGCCTTTATGTAAAGGCAATTGATCGCAAAACGAGAGAGGATGGATTTAGCGCCGTGGAATACGCGGAAAGCAGGCATAAGTAACAATAAACACCCAATTATAGTCGCGACACGTACGCTACGTATTGCTAACTGTGCTCAAGCGATTTCCTAACTTTTTCGAAGTGTAATTGAATGAAGGACAGCTGCCCGTTCATTTGACTAATGCTATAGGTACCTAGAAAGGTTGAAAAGACATTGGTAAATGTTAGGCTTGTTTCGGTGTTGACGGACAGAGTTATCAACCATGGGACAAGTGTTTGTTTATGCATTTTTATACCAATTATTAAGAAACATTCTATCGAAAAACTTACATTATTCTCTCTAGGGTCATAATCTTAAGGTCAATCCATATATTAGTAGTAGTTCTTTTGTAGATCCATTGCATTGGTTCCTTTACATCGAACAAATTATCTAGCGAAGCATCTAGTCACCATAGACAATAGCCTGATAAAAACCCTTCGTCCCAGCATGCCTACTATCACTGACGGAACGCGACGAGTCCTAAGTATAGATGACACAGCATTCATTGCCACAGAAGTTTTTCGATAGGCAAAGTAAATCCACGAGATCAGCTGGTCCTATCAGCTGCCATAGCGGCGGCGGCAGGACCGTCAAGAAATTACTGCGAAATCAGCTAAAATAGTCGTACGGTTAAATTCTTCTGTCTAGCCTCTTCCCCCGCCTTATTTTGGTGATTTTCTGTAGGGCGGCGGTAATAATAATCTCCGAATCACGCAAAAGGGTTCGTTCCGTTTGTCTTGGTTATTGCCATGGCCCGCAGTCAGTTCCCTACAAGAGTTTCTAGTCAATGCCGAATTCTTCTGGCGTGTGGCTTCTTGATCTACCTGCAACGGCCAGCGACCATCGACCGCGATGTGGAAACAAGCCCAAACAAAGAGAGCTGCAAACTTACAAGCAACGACGCGGGACAAAAGCAAGCATCGAGCGCTAGATGAGAACAACAACAACGGGAACTAAACCAATCACGGGAGTTGTCCAAGGAAGTCAGGGAATAACGAGATATACAGAGAAAATATTTGAACACCTCGAAAAAATCTAATAGGAAAATAGGTATGGCTGTGTATCAACGAAAATAAAAGAGATCCCCCAGGCATTTAACCAACAACCTCTCGCTCATGCTTTCCTCTTGCGGCATATAAACAGCTCTCTTACTGTTGCATTAGATGAAGTCTTCAACATTTCACGAAACCTCTCTTACGAACTACCGAGCAATGTATATCAGCATGGGTGTGTCTGTGAGTGTGTGACAAGTTTCGACCGTTGTTCCAAACATGGCTGGTTTTTGGTATATGGAAATGTCTTAAATGCTGATTGAGGCTATAGCAGCGTAACACGCCGGACGCCGAAAAAGACTCTTCTGTCAGTCGCTTCTGGTTAGCCGCGCATGAGCAGGACACCAGTGATGCTTGCATGCATGTATCCGTGTGTGTCAGTGAAAGACCATACCAACCGATGAGCCACAGGGAACTGGTATGAACCCGTAAGCATAACGACAATATAAAAGTCATGAAACGAATGCGTGAAACGCGGTAGGGCAACAGCCGCAAGTAATTTTCCGGCCTAAACTCCCATAGAACGTTTTATAGTATATATTATGGGGTGGACGCAATGCATCTGCGGCTGCCGCTGCCACCATTGCCGTATCATTACCACGACAAAATGACCGTTTCGCCACGGACACTTCGCCAGTACTGGCGCAGAATAAAAATTAGCTTGCGAACGGCAAATTCCGAAAAGGTCGAAGAACTCATGCCGCGATCTGATGCAGTTCAAGTGCCCAATCCCGCTGCTCCAGCCGCTGGACTTCGATTCAAAGAAACGATGGCCAATTCATACCAGCAGCGGTAAAAATGAGCCAAACAAGATAAAAAGCTTTGGCTACCCGCATCGTCTGCAAAGAAGCGAGAGCGAGAAGGAAAGAAGACGAGGGAAAGACAGAAGGAAAGCAAAACATTGAATCCCGTGCCAGCTAATCATCAAAGAGTTGACTTGTTTTTGGGGTTTTTGCTTGTTAGATTAGCGAACGACGTTTTCTGACAATTTTTATATAGATATTCATAGAAAGTTAGTTATTTTGTCGTATTCTTTGCAAAAAAAGACACGAGAGAAAGATATGGGCCACGAATCGGCTTTGAAAATCGGCAGAAAAGTTCGCCGGAAATAGATCGTGGCCGTTTTAAAGCAGTTTGTTGAAAGAATACTGCGTAAGCAATCAATTCGAGATGTAAACAACACCACATGTTCCACGATATATAGAAAGTAACCCTATACAGTGGGAGATCGCCTACAAGCCTATACAATGGAAAAGACAATTATATGGCCAACGTTATAATGCCTAGATAAATGTTTTATTATTATGAATTAATTTATAATAGGAAAATATTAGTATAAAGACTATTCTAGCCGTTATGTGTGGGATGTAGACATTGCGCAACTATTAGGATAACAATAGAATGCAACAACCTTGTCAAGTAGTACTGTTATTTACTATTAACACAAACAATAGTAACAAATTAATAACACTGATACTATTCAATAGAATATATTACTGTTACTATCTAGGTACAGATTAGACTTTTTTTTTTCTATTCACAAAATGTCATGTACTGTAAACTATAATGGTAAAAACAGCAAATCAGCAATTATCGAACTTCCTTGTTACATCCACAACTATTCCTCATATTACTAAAATGAACAAAGCCAGTTCTTAACATAATTGTTATTATCTCTTGAGATAATAACAAGATCATCTCTTGTTTAACGTTTATCTCGCAGGGAGAAAAATCTAATAGTGGAACGTCGGACTGCATTACGTATATGACTGCGCCGCGTTTAGTTACGGAAGAGTTGTGCTTCTTTGAACGAAGCATAGCGTGTATATAGCTACCGCATGTCTCTTATACTTTCTTCTCTACTCGCTTACAGAATAGCACAAATCACAATAAGATTTTTTTGTTGCAGTACATATTCTAATTTTAAGAGCCCATTATCTCCGGCGCATTACTGTATTTGGTTTTATGTTTACGAATAGAGAATAAGGCCCATGTCGTCACCTACTACGTACGACGATCAAAACGTTTGGGATTGAATGATTTTCAGCATAAGCGACAAGCTCCTAAATGTTAACGTATAACGGAAACACGCCCCATTCGAATAAGCTAGAGAAGTTGAAAGCAATGACGTCGTATTTAAATATGATGTATAAGATTGTTGAGTTCCTCTTGCTTGATCTGAGCCTCTTCAGGTCTGTTCGAGGCCTGTATGTTTGGATAAAGTTTATTGGAATCGAAATATTATTGTTCTGCTACAAAAAAAAAGGTTATATTTGCTTTTTCCTTTCTTTTCCTGCCTTTTTTTCACCTGACAATAAAAAACCTATACTTTTCTAGTCGGGTTGAGCACCTCTTTCGTCATTGGCATGATCTCACTGCTAGTTGGTCCTTTTTAAGGCTATTACGGAGGCTAGAGACTGGTTCTGTTGAGCAGAGTCTTAGTCTAATAGCTTGTCGATCTTTGGGAGCACTTAATGGTCGATTTGGCCTATTGCGTAATAAGTTAAATTCTGTGCAGACCTTTGATATGTTGTCAATATTTGTCTTGTTTTCTAAGACCACTTTTGACTTTAGCGGCGTGCTATTTCGTCTTCCCTGTAAATCTGCTGTGAACTGCATCACAGCCGCCGCTGACCTTCCACATATCACTCTAGCTTGACTAGCAACTAGAACAGTCTTGAAAAAACCTGGATAACCACCCCTGTCAACGACGCTTGGGCTACTGGCATTTGGTCCTCGTCAGCCAGCTTGACTGCCAGTCTGCTCACGCAAAACAGATCACAACAAAGCTCGCTCACAGCAGACGACACAGACTACGTTTTCCATAAGTACATAACTGTGTACACACACTTCACCAAAGTAGGTAACTGGTCTCTGGCGTACAAAGCCTAGCCGACCGAGCTATGAAGGAGCCTCGAAGGAGTATGCCTTTAGTCAAAGAGGGTTTTGCGCTGAGTTAGCTTGCAACTTACAGCTCGCCCAACTTTTTTTCCATTCGATAACCCTAAGGAACACAAGGATCTCTAGTGGCATAGGAGCTGTGGAGGGCTATCAGGAGTGGGAACATTGCCTCCCTCGGTTATTACTGGCCAGTCGCTGATCCGCCAGACAGGGCGGGGTGTGACCTTCTGTCCGTTAGGGCATCGACGTTTCAAGGATTAGCGGTTGAGAAAGGACGGTCGGTTGGCCTAACGGCTACCGGCTATTGTTCTCATTTTCACAACTGCTCTACAAGAACGACCTTCAACAATAATGGTCTGCCATGTTCCCTAGAAGCATTACTGGGTTTGCTTCGACAATTCAGCAGTCGATGATAGGTACTGCGACAGTGGGGCATGCACGTATTAGAACAGTTGTACCGCAGCAGTTGTCTTGTGTACGGTTTTCGACTTAGATGATGATAACAAATGACAGCATATTGAGCCATTTCCGTCGCTTTTCCTTATAGCTAGTTTCTATGCATCGGACTAAACATTGGGGGTGCGTAGCACATGAAAATTACACATTTTGTGCTATTGCCAGAAAGTAAAAGTGGAAGAAGTTTTAGACGAAATCGTCACATCTTTCGTCAGCGCTGACGGGGCTAAGGTTAGAACGACTAGAAAGTAGCACATTAACGAGAAATAAACGCGCGCATATCAAATCCTAAGGGCAATGGCATTTTTTCATTTCTCATAGGGCGCTTGGACAATTACTTTCAATCTACTTTGTACCTGTTTTCTAGGAAGGTCAGTATTTTCTGTTGTTCTGCGTTTATACGCGCCTGTTGACCGATTATTCGCCTTTGGAAAACACTTGTTGAAGCTCCTTTTTGCCAATACTGGGAGGCCCTACGGAAGCATCCCGTGTTCGTGAATGCGGATCCTTTCTTACTAGACGAACGTTTTCCGCCAGCACGCATCCAGTAAGCAGCTATCAGTGAAGGAGGTTCTACAGGCGGAGGTGAGGTTCCAGAATACGAACTACTTATTTTCGTTCTCCTACAGCGACGCCTTCACACTCTTGCTAGCCTGTTTAAGCTCGGACGCACTGAGAAGCTCTTGGCAATATGACTCAGGATGGCAGGAAGCAGAAGAAGAGCACTGTTTCCCATGTGCCATTTTCTATAGGAGCAATCCGCGCGGATAGGCGGGAAGAACTGGAGGGAATCGCTATGAAATAATGGCCGAGAGTCGTTGCTATTGCAGTATTGCTACATAATCAAAAACCAAGACATAATCAGGGCTCTGAGGAACAAACGGGTCCCGCAGATGTTAAAAAAGCTGTTAGGAACTTAAGGGCCTTCTAAGGGCAGACAACGGAACCATGATCACATACAACAGCTCGCAACTAAGAGCAGGAATTGTGCGAGAGGTTTATAGACAGGGGATCAGATGCAGCAAAAAGAACGAGCCGGTCGTTCGGCATCAGGGTCAGCCGACTCGAATAAAGACAAAAGAGAATGGGTTACGCGTGAGAACGTCGCCAGGATATGTAAGGGATAAGGAAAACAAAAAAAAAAAAAAGGCAGAGTCATTTCAGTTGCTTTTTGCTTCGAGCCGCTGCTGTGGCGGCTTCGCTTGAACGCGGTGTGCCGTTACCCATGGTCCGCTTCTACGCGTTCACAAGCTCGAGACTTGCGAGGTAAGTAAAGTGAATAAAAACATGATGTGGAGGGGAATAGAAACGGTAAATATGGAATTACATAGAAGCAGTAACTAAATGCTTGTTAGAAGAAAGGATGACTACAGCATTGATATAGTGTATGGAGGACGAAAACCAACCGGGATAGTCTCCTTCTGTATGACTTAGGCGTCGAACAGTGGCTGAAGTTACTCTGTGCGTGTGCTACCTCAGCGTGCTTACATGACTCAACTTCCAGTTATCGTCGACCAATAATAACCAGCCAGAATGAAAAATAAAGATTGCATTAAAAAAGTACTGAGTCATCGACATTAGTGAAGGAACCGGCAACATACTGGGATGCGATACACAGGAGGTGTTTATCAATAGTTTAGAATGGTGTTCTTCCATCGCCTTTTCCACAATGACGTACACAGCCTGCCAGTTAATTGCTTCTGGTATGAGCTTTACACATCCTTGTTCCTATCTCTACCTTACTGTGAACAAGTATTATAACATGCACTTCGCATCGCGCCAAAAAATACGCGAAGCTCAGATGGGCAGCTCAGCCTGTCTTCCTATTTAAGATGTGTTCCCTTATTTTTTGAACATAGCAGATGAGCCTGTATTTAGTTTAGTGAGAGGATTCCGTTGAAGCACAGGACGAGTTTTACCTCTTTTGAGTAGAACAAGCCGTTCTGCCTGTATTACAGTGAGCGCACCCTTTATGTAATGGTGCGAAACGGCGCACAGAAATGTTCTTCCAGTTTTTCTCTCTCTCCGTTAAAACCTTCTGATCAGCCCCCAGTAACTTCCACGAGGTTTCGTTGTGGACACGACTTCGTAAGCATTGGGCACACCAAAACGGATGGTTTGAGGCTTTGCTAGCAGTGCAACTGCGATTGCGACTTTGTGCAAATAACGCCTGCCCTCCCTTGTATCCTATGACCTTACCGTCGAGCTTTCCATCTAAGCTACACAGTACAAGTTTTCGCAGCGAAGCCAATGACGTAAAATACACAACTGCCTTTCTTCGATACTCTTTACCCCGTCCTTCGCTTCGCTCTTCACCTCAATAGCGAGATAGGACGGTGGAGAATGTTCTTGTATGTTCGAGTATGTCTCATTCATTCTTTCGTCGGATGCTCACATTGTAACATAATGAACGTCATCTTGCGGCGAGAGTGGCGAAGCTACTAGCGGCTAAAAAGGTTGGCATCCACGATGCCCGGCTGACCGGACACACATGCAGGCCCACAAAGTTGTTGAGGATACAGAAGGAGTTACTGTTTTGGACGCTCTTACATGTGGATCGGGGAAACGATCTGGCATAGAGGGAGTGTATGGAATAATTTGCACAAAAAGGGAGAAGGCGAAGAAGGCAGGCCTAGAGACTAGGAACCGAGTTCGAGGCTCAGGACAACAGGATGCAGTAGTTTTGGTTGTCATTACTCCCCTTCCTGTTCCTTCTGCTCGCCACTCTCTCCTATCCCGCAATCAGTACAATGACAATGACGAAGGCTGAAGGCTCTTTTTTTGAAACGTCTCTCGTGGCAAATAACGACAGCACGACTGCACCGGTGGATAAACCATGCGTATGGTTAGTCATTTCTTCCCTTGCTGAAGCCCCGTTCATTGTAAAGTTTGGTTTGGCCAAATGCGGGAATGAACACCCTAACGCACCGCTCCTAAATGTGCAGCTTACCCCTTTCTTTGCATAAAGACCTCAGAACGTCGGAACCCTCCAGTTCTCTGATTCCTCGGACTCCTTAACTATTCGTTGTCTGACCAGGACCGCATGTGCATGTTGTTGTGCCGTGCTAAACCAAAAGAATAGAGGTGAGCTAGCTCGTGCGAGAGTCCATATAGCTTATCGCATCATAAAGAAGACAATGGGCCTTAGCCTGGAGTGAGTTTACTCGTTCAGTAATGCATCTCTATTATTTATGAAAGCTACTTAGCAAAACGAACCCACGTAATAGGAGGCGCTGCCAGACAAATGACATGGAAGGAAGACGTGAAACCAGTTCAGTACTTGCCTAGCCTACATTGAGCTAACAATGCTGACGGACACTGAAGGGGGATTAAGATGTGCTTTACTTTTAGTGGAATAGCGCTTTTTAACCCCTGCCTTGGTGAACTCAACGGTAATAGAAGAGAACCACACGGCTTCGCGCTAAGAACAAATGACAGAATGGCGCATGAAGACGACGTCAAAAGGGTCGTATGCTATTACGGTCGGTTTTGCTGCTACCGGCGAACACGGTAATCTTTATTAGCACAGCTACTGCGAAAGGAGCCTGTGCACGCTATGCTGATCTAAGCAGACGCTTTCATAGAAGACAACATGTTCCGACTGAAAATTAGAAAGAACTAGGAAAAGGAAGAGTCGACGAGAGCGTAGCATAGAAACGAAGAGGCAACCGGCACTGCATAAGACATCCACTTTCATCAGCATGAAACCTTTTCTTCATAGGCAGAGTCTGCTTCGAGTTCCGCTTCAAACAACTGAGGAATAACAGAGCTCAACTGCGTCTTTTGTTTCTCTTTCCTGCGAATGACTGCCTGCCTGTTTTCGCTACTATTGCTATCCTTTACGGCAATAAGGAGTGCCAAGGGAAGGAGGATACCGTTCTGGGATCGCTTGCCTCCTCAGTTTCGACTCTTTCCCTCTCTCAAATGTCTGTGCCCTGCCATCATAGGCTGCCGACTAAACATAGAGTTCCTTTTTATTCTTCCCAGTAAACTGGGACCCAACCCTCTTGGTTGCTGCTAGCCAGCGTTTCGGCGTTCGTGAGACGCTCTTCAAACGCTGAATCCCCCGCCTCGACGATGGATCACTGTGCGAGGCGTGTGGAATTTGTAACAAGCCTGCTTGCCTTTGTACCACCGAGTTTAATAACAGACATGTTGTTGAGGGGTAAAAGGGGTGCGATAGCGAAGAGGAAAATGAGAGTCTTGTAATTAGCAGCTTATGGGTGTTGCTGCTTTGGCCCGGGCGTCGGCTTAGAATCCAGTACTGACAAACCCCATTTGATATGGCTTCGATATGTGAACCTCGTTTGAGAGAAGCGCATGTGAAGTCATACAGGATTTCCCAAATGCCCTGAAGGCGGCTGAACAAAATGAGGCAGAGGACGAAAGAGCCGATTCTAGTGAGGTAAGTACCCTGAATCCAATGGATAAAGAATGGAAACTTTTTATAGCTTTTTCTATAGGGTGGGAGAAAGCATGAGGCCGGCTTTCAAATGCGCAGTGCCAGTAAACAGTCTGACTAGCAGTCTGTCTGGGCAATAAAGCTGCTTAGAAGTGTGCGATACTTATTCGATGAAACTGTGTTCGAGCCAGGCAACCCTTCATTGAAAAGGTGTGTGTACTTTTTCGTAATGTTAACTATACGGTAGACAAGATGATTCACTCTTTTATAGACTCAAATGAGCAATGGACTTGCGCCTAAATGACTGCTTCAATGAGGAGCTAATTGAAGCACGGTGTCATTGTTAAGCTACCTTTCGACGCCTATTTTTTTTCTCTATAGAAAATTGACTCAACCTATGTGACAATGCAAAACTAAAGAAAGCAAATCTTAAGCCCAGACTCTAATTTCGGCTTGTAGGGTAATGTTTCGCTAAAAGCGTGAAGTGACATTAGCACTGGAATTACCTAACCTAACCTAACAAAGGTTAGAAAATTTGCAATGCCTGCTTAATGTAATCTGATATTGTTCCTTCTGCAGCATAAATACATTACACTGACTACATGGAAGATACACCTCCGCGACCGCTACCACCACCGAAGGTGGTGATTTAACTATAAGTTGTAAGTTCGGTACAAGGACTGGGGAGCTATTTACTTCCGAAACATTCACTATATTGCACACAGTGAACACTCACGGGCGACAACGATCAAGCGCTTAGTTATCCGACTGTAACTTGTTCAACAAGTTATCGTGTTGGCATTTGTGGTCACTGCTGTTACATTTACATCCACAACTATCATGTGCTTGTTGGACGCGCTTTAGTATTTAGGCAATGTGTAGCAGTACGTATCAGCATGTCCCTATGCCCAGTTCTATTCACCAAACTACACATAGATCCATCAAGCCACCGAACAAACTCCTGACGCTAGACGATGCCAGGCGTCCGCTCTGAAACACTATTACCAAGCTATATACGAAACACTTCTCGTCACGGGATCTGCTATCGTCGAACTCATGGCAGGTCTTGAGCGCTAACTACGGTCAGAGGGGATAGAACTACGAGTTGTAGCAATATTTCCACTGCAGAATGTAGTGGTCGCATCAGAAGTAGTGCCTACGGCAACGATAAGCTAGCAATGACGCCGGCGATGTCGTGGAACACGCTCTAGCGACTCTCGCCAAGGTAATAGTATTTGTCATTTACCAATCACCGCTGGACGTTTACGTTAGGTCTGTTAAACGTCTCGCACTTTTAGACGATAGGTTAAAGTCAGGCGGCCATCGCTGTAAGTCGCCGCCATCATCGTGTCTAATACCACTTCCTGTGAAGGCGCTAACGGTCACGTGGAACGCGCGCTGCTGATGCAGCTTAATGATTATCCGATGGTTCCGTTTGAATGGGTAGCAATGACAATGCGCAAAGAAGGGGGTTAAGGGAGAAAACGGCCAAACGCAACGGGAAAAGGGCCCGGTGAACAACAGTGAATGTGAAAAGAAAAGCACTCAGTGACGAACCAGCTACAGCCTTCACGTTAGCCGAACGTGAAGGCGCACGTTGAAGCAGCGCGACGTTTTAAACATGTAAACTATTTGTTGTTAACTGTCATAGCGACGACAGTTAACGCTGAAGTGTTAACTATTATAGATGATAGTTAAAATTTGGTTTTCCTGGCACTTAGTTAACTAGCACAAAGGAAAATGTCACCTACACATAATAACTTGTATCGTCTAGCTATTCAACTCTGCTGTTTGAACATCATTAGAAAATATTGGAGCTGCGATCGGGGTCTCAACGGAAAGGTCGATCGCGTTAGAAAATACAAGATTGTGGTTTTAGATGGTATCGGCATTTGGCTAGTAGTTTGTTGCCTATTTGGCTGTACTGTAAGGAAACACTTACGGCTTTTTATGAGTTTTCTCCTTTACGCCGCTGTTATGCGCCTTCTCGGTTATTATAGTAAATTGGCATGGTCAGATTTTACAACAATTTTTATTTTTTTTTGGCAAATAAATACTAAATCAAAAAGATTTTGGAACGATAGCTGGGTAGAAATTTAATGTGCACCCAGTCATCTCACCAAAGTGTTTCGTTTCTACCTTCGGCTGACATTATTTTTCTGTTCCAGGTAAGTCATCATATCAACCTCTCCCGCACAGCGGAAGATCTTGCCGCTATACGAGACATTTGATGGCATCAATTTCAAGCGACGCAAATTACGCTGATTTGTCTCAAACCGCTGTTTTACGAAGCTATGTGATGCTACTTACCGTGACGTCCAACTTCTGCTTATTACGCGACAACTTTGTGGGGCCTCGCTCAACCGAGGAGTCACGTTGCAACCAGTCCTAGCTACAGATGTTGGTTGTAGCAGAAGCACATAGTATCACAGTAATAAACTCTCCAGACAATGCCCCCGTCTATTTGGCCCCCCTCCCCTGCTTTCGTCCTAGCCCTCTCCTGCGCATGATACTCCCCGATGTTTCCCCCATTTGTCGCATTTGGAAAGGACCGAGTGGCAGGGTGAGTCGAGTAGGACTTGATGCTCGCAGCCTTACTCACTATCGTACCGCACTTCGTCTCGTACCCCACCGAAGAACTCCTCCGTAAGACCACCAACAGCGAAGCAACGCGTCAATTACAGTTCTTATAGCACTTCATAGGATGGTTAGCTAACCGCCAGCCTCTCAGTTTCAGTTTCTCCATTCGTATCCTCATGATGCGGACTTTTGTCTATCCACCTTATAGTATAATGATGATACTAGCAGGAACAGCAGTAGCAGTCCTTTGTGGTTAAGAAGAACACTTGCCGTAAAAGCGAGTGGTCTCCCTCGCCTAGGCGAGCCAGGCCCAAACAGCCCAGGACTTTAGTTGCAGGCCGACTGCTTGCGAAGGCGTTGAGCAGCTTTCTGGCCAGTAGTAAAGCAGTCCAGTGGGTGCGGCACTGATCGCATTGGGCGATCTTACTCCATCGGCTTCACCGAGTCTCAAACTCAGACGAGTCGCGGCTTAGGGCTTAGATCCCTGAGCCTGGGGCCTGAGCTACCACCAACCGCTACTGCCATCACCCCCAGAAAGTTGAAGCTTTGTCTAAAAGCAAGCTACTGAGTGACGCTAGCTGCCCACTGACCAAAGCGAAGTCGAAAAATCGGTCTTTCAGTGAGACAGCCTTAGGGTTATATGGGGCTTTGCCCGGGCGGGTGGTGGAGAAGGGGTGCGCAGGCCTTCTCACGGCGACGATAACTCAAGGTATAGAGACCCGACGGAACGACACAACAGCCTAGGACAACAAACTTCTCTAATCATCTATACGAGCTTCTCTTTACCTCTATACCCTCGCCACTTTGATGACCGTTCATCTCAAATCCCGTATTACATCTGGGATTGGCTGGGCTTCTGGCAGTGTTAGCCACCTACACATTCTCTAATAAAGAGAGGTTGTGGCCTAACCGGCGGATAACTCAGAAAATGACTTGAGCGCACGTCACATCCAAACATAGGGTGGGCTAATGCGGTCGACCGCGCGCACCATTCAGGATGCACTCATTTGTTGTTGTAGTAATGCATAGTATGCACGTTATTCCATAAGCGACTACTGCAAATAGTGGCGTTATGGGGCTCAGGCCATGTACCGCAAGAAGCGATTTGTTGCACAACGTCCATAATGGAAGACTCCCGCAGTTCGAAAATCACTTGTTTACAGCCTCAGGGTTAGCTTAAATTGAGTGCGACGTTGAAAGTCGACTAACAAAATCGTCTGACATAAATTTATTCACGGCTACGGGATACGGACGCTTAAACGTACATATTGAACGTCTACACTATCTTTTGTTTCATCACGCAATAATGACCATAGAAACATTACAACAAAATGTACCTTTTCAATATACTTACTGTAAAATATAGGCTCGATAAGGTCTTTTTGTTCTACTCTTACACTCACACCCATTCGAGGTATGTGCTACTCTATCATTGTATGACAAGGGTGATGTAAGTTTATCTAATAGTAGTCACATAGCTTTGTCATTAAGCTCGAACGATGCCATTTGTCAAAAACAGAGGTCAGGATGGTGATTGGGGGTCATGGTAGTACAAACGGATTTTCGACGTATGATGATAGACGAGGTTAAAGCTTAACCTAACACGCCTTTATAGGCTCCCACACTCTCCAGCCTTCGTTTCCTATAGCTTTCTTGAGGAACAACGAATCCCAACTATCTGCATTATATATACATAGATATATAATCCGGCAGTTGCTATTACCGACGCCACCGCTTGAGCCATAGGTAAAAAAAATTTTCGACCTACAGCCTCTACCTGTAGGCTGAAGGTCCTTTTGCTGCGTCCCAAGAAAGACGAAGTCCTTAATATCACTAGACCTTCTTCTTGCCTTCTTTTCTTTTTCTTCTTACTCTTGAACTCCACCATATACAAACAACCCCCCAGTTGGCCAACAATGACCGAGCAATCCAACCGAGTTGATTTCAGCGATTTACGCTCAGAAGAACAGAAGCGACACCCAATTCGCGATCTATCGGGCCTGCCGGGCACCGGGTACCAAGCAGCTCGTATGGATTCTATATGTTACCGACGCAAGTAGAAGCGCCAGTGTCGGCGGTCAGAAACATGCTTCATGGAGTAACAAGCCGTTAGTAGTCTACAGCATTAGTCCACATAACTATCGTGCTTTTTTGACCATTCCTTCGCCCACTGTCGCACATTCCTCTACACATATACGCGTATCCCTTCGTTTTTTGGGCAGTCGTCCCTCAACCCGGCTGTTATTTCCGCTTTTTTATCCATGATCCTATTACAATCCTGGCCCCTTCTTCAGCGAAATCCGAGATCCGCTTGACCGACCATGTACCTCCTATCCTGGTAGCACTATAGCTTCTTTAACGTATTCCTTGCCTTAGTTTGCCCTTTCGTTCGGGGCAAAGGAGTTGAAGCCCCGACCAGCCGATCGACTCCCGTCGGTAACCTCTGCATCCCCCTGGCAATGCTGTGGTAGCACTCGTTCCGGCGGTCTAACAGGTTGTGTTCGGGAAGGCCGAATTAGGGTTAGAGACGAATACAAAGGAGTTCGCGACGTTGCTCGCTGGCTCAATATGCTTCTTCTTCTCCATCGAGGGGAAAGGTGTAGGTGGAGGACAAGCATGAAGCTCAATGAGGTCATTACATTTCTTTCAGGTATTTAATTGTTGTCGATTCGTTAAACCTAATATATGCTCATAGCGTTGGAGACGGCAGTCCGTATTTCTGAAGTCTGTTTAATCGTTACCATATTTGCAGTAGAGGCACAATGGCTTTCCTGTATGTGGTAGTTAGAAAGGCGAACAGGTCCAATGGCCCAGCGTCAATTTAGATATCAAGTAGTTGAATAAATACTGGTTCGAGAAAATCAATTGGCCTTGACATAGGATGAGATATTTGGTACAATATATGGTACTATCAATGTTGCTAATTTTGTGGAAACGTACTAAGGACTATTATGGCTAATGGAGCACGTTATACTTGGCATTACTCTGTTGGGCCTTTATATAGCAAAGAGTGCCTGCTACGACGGGAGGGACTAATGAATGAAATGAGGTGAGACATATGGACGCATCACATGTGTTTGCTAATTGATGCTTTATTAATGTTCATTGGCAAAGAAGAATTGGTAAGTTTTACATGAGCGATCATCCGTAGTTGATATCTATGATCGTTTGCTAAATTCGAACCTTCTCCTGGATTACATTTCAGTGTGCTCCGTACCCGTTGTAACGTACCATATTAGAGAGTATTGAATAAGGGATTATAGTAAACCTACACATAAAATTCTAGCTATGTTGTTACATTGGAGCATGCTCAATTGTAACGTTACAGGGTCGATTGTAGATTCTTCGAAATCACTTTTTTTTTTCTCGAAATGTAATGCGGCGTTTGAAGGCGAAGAAGGATGCACAAGTTTCAACAAACATCAGTAAAACCAATTTCTGCAGAATCGCTTCTAGATACCTAGTAGATATGAACTCGCAGCTGGGCCTACAACTTTTTACAGTACGCCTAGCAAAGCTCGAAGTTTCCTCACAGCGGCATCGATATTCAAGTTTCTCAGTCAGTAAATGCTTCGCCAAGATACTTGTAACTAGCTGGATGTGAAACATGAAGACAGGTGCCGTACCTTATCTGTGTTACGTTGCAGCCTGTGACTCACAGGGGAACCTTGTTTTATAGTCGTTCAGGTGGGATATAGAGCCATTATAGAGTTTACACTAAACCCAAATAGTCTGACATAATCACGAATCTTGATATTGAGCGACCCATAATGAAGGTGCTAGAATATAGAAAAACGTAGATAAAGGTATCTTTTTTTAAAGCTAGATTGTCCATTCCTAACTACCGAAAAATTATAGGTGTAATTGCTTTGAAGAACCGTATAAGGTTGATTCCTGAATTTGTTTCTTTCATCTTTAAACTCAATCAGATTTAAATTGTCACTCAAACTATGCGGATACAAATAGAATAACCAAAGTGTGGTCTTTGTATTACCTTAGATTACTAACCTACGTCCATGTGTTTCGCTACCTGCTGGTCAAATATAACCCATTATTTAAGAAATGACCGTTAAATCTAAAATACGGCAAAAAAAAAAAAAAAAAGTAGTTGAAAAGTAGATGTTGCCAAATAACGTAATCAAAATAGCTTTTTCAAGTTGAGGAGTATGAACGCAGATTCTGTAATTTATTCCCGAGAATTCTTACGTGTTTAGTATGACATCTAACGTCGACTCTCCACAGTGAATGTCCCATTGATCTTAGGCAATTACGAACCCGTTTCGATGTATTGTTCAATTAGCCGAAAATAGCGTCTATGACCCGCTTGAGGGACCCCTTGATATCAAGACCGATACGCGTTACTGGGCGCATTATGTCTAGGCAGTAGCATACAGCCTGTTGCATCGTTTACTCGTTGTGAAGAACAATAGCGTTTCTACCTCGTTGATTCAGCTGTTCAATATGATAAGGAACATAGGGAACAGCCTTTTTATAAGGTCGGACCGGCAATGGTAAAACGGGACGATTGAAGCATCATACACGTTTCCATGGATATGTTGAATTCACAGGCTAAAAGGAAAGGAGAAAAGCTCTCGCAAGACTTTTCCTTGTTCGTCTTTAGCTGCTTAGACGTATTGTCATGCGTAGTCTTGAAAGGCTAATCAAGCCTTACGTTAGGTATTAGTAAATGTTGATACCATTTTTTTTTTTTAAATTTAAACCCAAAACTACCTTTATATGGAAAATCAGAATGTTATACAAAAAGTAGTAGACCTTCGCATGTACTTCAAATATGGTCATTTAACAATATACAGACTGATTAGTCGAAATTACCAATGTGCGTATTTGTAGCACGTAAAGCGGAATTTGAAAAATAACAATAAGGAAAAGAACAAAAACAACACGTATAAATTTTGCACAGCAGTGCGTATTATATTCGCCTGTACGGCACGTACTATTATCGTATCAGCTCTTTAGCTTGCGCTCGGTTCTTTAACGCCGCGTCAAAATTGCAAAAAGAAAATATAGGCAATAACCAAATTCGTTTGTATAAGGCGATCACACGTTATTCTGGCGTAGCCTATTCATACAAAGAACAACAACAAAGCTTTCATCAAAGGCCCAATATTTTGACTTTTGAAATCGTGTTGGTGTACTTCGCCACAACCTTTTCTAGACACTCCCTCAATCAGTTCGATTACGTGGCCAGCGCATGCGCTGAGAAGTAGCTATACTTTTTGCTTTTCTGCCATCTGGCTGCATTTTTCTAGACGTTTCTTGGTACGTAGTTTTCAAGCGGTCAAAAGCAACAATGTTAATCATAATCATTTCAAAATCTGACGTGAAGAATAGCAATGGAATTCGTTCCACGGCGATACTTCGTTCATCGGTTAGGCTTGTTACTCCAGGTATAATTGTACGACTCAAACTGATAACGAAAACGACCAACTACAACGTCGCGCACCGCATCGTTGAAGCGCATCATAAAGATGCTCAGATCTGCACCGACAACTTCGACGAAGAAACCTATTGTATATCATGAAACATTGGTCTGGCAAGTAAAAAACAGCACCGAGATACTGTGAAGAAGTTCTGGGCTATTGTTGCTGAGTTGCAGAAGAAAAGCCGACGATCGCTCCTTTCTTCTTGTTCCAATGAAAAGGATATATGTCGGCAGATGAGTACAGCGTAGCACGTAATGGTAAGACAAAGCTCGGAGTAAACTTCGTAGCAAAGAGGACTAGAACTCGATCCGAGTTCCGCAGTTACTTCGCTTCAGCTGGACGCTATACAACGACCAATCATTCTGTGATTGAGATATAGTAGTATTTTATCAGTGCCATTGGAAGATAGCTAAGCTGTATCGGTCATTTCGACCATTATTCTATCCGGACGTCAGTAATTTGTGACTTCGACAGCCTATTCTTTGCCCTATGAACGCCTTCTTAATGTTCAATAAAGAAATAGGTAAATCAACAACTCTAAAACGGTCCAGGCCAGTGGCAAACAACGAACAGGCCTACTCGACGAATCCGTCCGTACGATGGACTACGCGCTTTTTCTACTTGTGCCCGTGCAAAAAGCCTAGCGACATGTTTACGCTCGGCCCATTGTGTGTGTTCGTTTGGTTACATGACGGAATCGAAGCGGTAGGGCTAGTACGGAATTAAATCGCAACTTCATTTGTACTGAGTGCCAATTCCTCGAACAACGAGCGGAAGCGGTGACGGGAAAAGGGCTGGCAGATCGACATGGCTTAATTGTTAAATACTTAGGCATGATTAATATCAAGTAACTAACCGGCGCTGATATTTCTCTGAGACCAGCAATCATTGTTGTTTCTAAATGAAACCTTGTGTGTGAACGGTACGGCATCATTCGTGTGTCCAGCTTTGTGTTTAAGTGTTCACAGTTTTTCCAGACGTATTGAATTAACGTTTATGGATATAAACCATTAAAAAAAAAAAAGTCATACTGTAAGTTATTTCAACATAGTACAGGAAAACGTATCGAATATGGAAAAAAGTTCTTCGATTGTTCCACTTCAATTATAATAATTATATAACCTAAATACATGGAAGCATAGATAGACACTATGTACACGATGTACGAGCTATAGGTATAATGTAGGCATTTTAGTCTTGACTATATTTCTCTGCCGCCACCTGCAGCGGGTCTGTTCCAGCCCATACAAATATTGCATATAGAAATTTCTTGGAAGAGTTTGGAGGGGTCATTTGAGTGATGTCATAAGATTTTTTTACATGATAAAAAAGTGACTATATGTTGTTTTTGTGTGGGCTTATCTGTCTGTCAAGTCGCGACCCCAATGTCGCTTACTGCGCTATTTGCCCCGGGGCCCGAAGAACGTTAGATGGTCGGCCAAATCTGTTGACGCAAGTTTGTTGTTTTGTGTGCTGTGTACCGCTTCACTCCACTGTTTTGCTGTTTACAAGCGCAAGACAAAAAAAAACCAACCGTTACCGATTAGATTCCGGTTCCCCTACCTTATATGTCTTCCGTCTCACTTCCTCGTTTTGGTTTCCATGAACCTTTGCGCGGTCTTCACGCGCTGGCTCTTATCGACGCACAAAAACACACTGACATAGGTACATAGTTTTAAAGCGGCTCGGAGGGCGTGCCTTTACCCACGCCTTTATAGACCGTTATCCACGGAATTCCAAATGCCCAGCAAGGGCGCAACCAATGTACTTCCCATAAGACCCACCATGACATTGTGCCCCTGTCGTTAGTTGCTGCGTTGCCGACACAATACGCTGCGTGCCAATAGACTGCCCTTGGTTCGCTTTGCATCGGGCAAACTCCGTCATCCACTCGGTCCTGGACGCGTCGTCACCACGCGTCGTTGTATTTTAGTATCGTCCATTCGATACAGTATTTTTGTCCGTCGTTGGCCTAACTGAATTGGGTCTGTACACAATATAGCAGATATCCTTACTATACAGGAATAGGATTCACAAGCGGGAAAACCCAAGTCAGGAGTAGTGGTTGTAATACTATCGAACTACCACTGCCGCCACGGTGTTGTAACCGTTCGTGCCACTAGGGAGAAGGGCGTCCACAGAAGCAGCTGGCTGCAGTGTAACGCATGCACTGGCATTTAAATCAATGTAGTGGGTGATGCGGACTGGGACGCATCAAGAGGCAAGCTCGAATCGTCTCCTGGTTTGTTGTCCTTTGAAGCAGGACGAAGGCAACATTTTTAACCTTAGATTTGTGTTCCCTTCAAGTTTTTGGCGTTCAGCAAAGGGCGACCGGCTGTTGCATTGGCCCGCACTTTCGACGGCCTTTGGCTTTTTGCACTTTGCGCTCTCAGTAACTTCTCTATAGGCGCTGCTAGCGGCTCCAAACTGGTGGTGCTGCTAGTAGAGGGTTAGTCGCCTCTAGGAGCGCTCGTCCTGGACTATAATGTAGAAACAAATCCAAGGGACTCGGTCGGTCGCCGACTACGCAGGATCAGAACAGTGGATTGAGATTCTGCAGCTGCTGCGAAAACTGCTGCTGCAATAGCCGTATCTCTGTTTCCTAACAGACCTGAATAGGACGAACACGTCGAAGGCAAAATCTCGAGCCAGCGAGCAAAGCTTAGGCCCTGCAAAAATACCCTCTAACGTATATATATATATATATATATATGTATATGGCGATGATGGTGAGACTTCCATCACGGACAGACAGAAGTGAAGCCCGAGAAGAAAGAAGGGCCTGCTAAAGACGACTGACTGTGGTCCATCTGAATCCTCAACTCTGACATCGCTACCTATCGCATGGCGAGTAGGCGCAGACGCGACAGGCATTACTTGAGCACAGCAAGATGGCTATTGGCACGAAAGTTATTTATACAAGCTAACACAGACACAGATGCGCGCAGATCAGATCGGCCGAAACCGACAACACAAACGACTAAAGCCGCAGCAGGTTGAATGGAGATGGAATTTCTAATCTTGATATGTGGCGGCAGGCGAGGCATTTGATCCAAGGTTCCCAGCAAGCTGTCCCGCTACTATAGCACTCCCATTCAGTTCTGTGCGGTGCGCCTCCTGAGAGAACAAGCCTAGGTTAAAGAACAAGTAGATCTATTTTTCATATAGCGAGTAGACCTAGGACTGTGACGGTAGTCGGTTGTTATAGAAAACGAACTCCTGAAATCCTCTTCGCCTACTTCCTCGATCCGCAACACTGTTATTCCCCCCGTTGACCAAGTGCAGGAAACACTCCGCATACCCAGGCCAGTCGCCTCGCTTTTGCACAACCCTGCATACCCCTCACATGAACATAAGCCGTACCGCACCCGGTTTGTAAGTTAGTCGTAGATTGGCACTGTTGTGGTATGGCAAGATGGCCCCATGGACCACCGACATGCATAGACACCAACAAACATATAAATACACAAACTATCGGCTTCAAGTACTTCTCACTACCACTGCTGGCCCATGCTCATTCCACATAAGAGTCGCTAGGCGTCAACACCTTGCCATGGTCAGAGAGACACAGAAATTGTACGGGAGGACTATTACATAGCTACGAAAATGCAGCAATAGTGAATGAAATGGAATAGCAGGAATAAGCTATCCAAAAAGTAAAAGTCGGCTCCGTCTGTCTGAAGAGTGGATGTCTGCGTGAAACACAGTACTCTTGATCGACTTCTATATAATCCCTACAGCAGAGAAAAGATAAGCGGTGGGCCAGTCGTTTGGCTATTGCTAAAAATTCAACCTGAAGCGGTATCTCCGCACCGTAATTCGTAGTAGCCATGGCTGCTATGTCGAGTGGCAACTCGATGTTTCTTAAACCTGCAGGGAATCTCCTTGACGGGACGTTTTCTTAGCTTGCTGTATAACGGGCAGATGATGAATTTTGCTTTGGGTTATGTGAGACTTTACACCTTCATAGTTCAGAGTGAACGGCGCCGGAGAAAGGGGAGCGATGGGGGTTGATGAGGATAGACAGGTTGAGGGGGGCTAAATAAATAACCTATATATAAAGAGATATGTGTAAAAACATATTATTACAGGCGATCGTAAAGAAAAAGATCTAATAAAAAATTTGTCCCTAAAAAACATCTGGTTTTTATGTCATGGTATCGATAGTCTTCCTTACATTAATGGTCAAATAATCCATGCCGAGCTTGGGAAGTTCCTAAAGGCATGTTATTTACTTAGATTATGAAAAGTATAATTGCAATAGGCATCAGTTGCAAAACGTTACACAGCTGGACGCCTGAACATCACTAACGTCGTCGTAAATCTCAGTCGATTTATGAGCAAAAAAAGTTGGGTCATTGAATTGTGGTCAAATGTATGTGTAATGGTTAAGGGTAAAATTAAAATTTTATCCTTAATCATTACACATGTAAAAGCCTTATTTAGAGGCTGCTATTGCTCAAAAGAGATCGACAGTAGCAGCAGGTTATCTATGACAGTTTCTAGTCGGAAGCGAAATTACGCCTTTGTCTCAAATGGGTGGTAATAGCTAGTCACGTTTTGCGTCAGAAACATAATACAACCCCACCTGTAAGCGTATAGTGCAAGCGACCAAAGGGGGTGAAGATGGTGTCAGAAGCGAGAGTGAGACATGGCTTTTAATTTCAGATACCGATTACAGAGTGATTTCGGAGACTGAAATGTACGACCGAGGTCGTGCGGCCTGTTTGCCTATGTTTATATGGTCGAACATACAACGAAAGGCCTACTTTTTTTTTTTTGATAGTATTTATACGGTGTTATTATTTTCACATTTCAATTTCTTCATCTTTTCTGTGAATTTTGTTCAGCTGTCATAGCAATGTACTCCAAAGAACGGGCACCCGCTACTGAGAATAGTATTTTAGCCTCCGTACGAATTAGCCACTATCTTATTCTTAGCCCCTGTCCAACATGTCTCTTGTCGGTCTTGTTGATGCTGCGTTTTCATACGTCTTTATCTGATCTTCTCTTACTGTTTCTGTCTATGTTTTTTGCCCCGTTTGTCACACTACAATACAAAAAAAATACATGCCAGATGTCTCAGTTGACGTTTACGGTATAATAAAGTCGCCAGCAGCGCGCGCGCTATCGAAAATGCGCTGAACGCTATACGCGTTCCGCATGGCGATCCCGGTCTAACATTTAACATTCATTGCTGATGGTGCCTTGACAGTTATGGTTCGTTCTGCTGACAATCATGGTTGGATTTTCATCCGTTGTTACTATTGCTAGTTATGAGAGCAGCGCTAATCCTAATTTGCGGTTCCTCTCATCCGCTGTTGTATGTCCTGCTGTGGGGAACGCAGTAAACAGAATAGGCGATTAGCAGTGCGGTAGTCATTCCGCTAAAAATAGCTCGTCGGCTTCTAGCAAATCCTAAACACTAAAAGATAGCCAGGACATTGAAAAGATCAGAGCTACTGAAAAGGTGTGTTCTTGGTAGCGTAATAGTAGAACAGGGCACGTAAAAGTCGCAGCATAGAAGGGTGGAAAGCAAAAGAATATGGCTGGAATTTTAGTCAATGACAAAAGGTCGATTCCATTTGCTGCAATCTGTTCCTGTCAACATGACTATCGGGTTTAACGGCTGCTTAGTCCTTCGTCCAGTTATCTAGCAGGAGAGGATAAGTCTATCCCAATTCGTTAGTACATCTTCTGTAAAGTCTTCAACAAGCGTTTGCCATCCCTTATAGAGGTCTGACGTATCAACAACAACCCTTCATAGACGGTACCGTTGTAGTCCCATAGTACGACTAAGATATGGTAGCGTTCTGCGAGTAATTGCCATCGGGCTTCACCATTACGGGATGTATTTTACCTTTCATCTTTTAGCGTCGTCTTCGGCGACATAAGGCACCTTTCAGTACTCGGGTCAGCAAACATAGCATGGCGCGTCATACCTTTATGATGCGCGACATTCATTAACTCATTTTCTTCCGATTAACTTTGTTGTTTAACGAACAACACACAGTAATCTTTGCATTACATATTTTGTGTATTAACCTGTTATTATTTATTACTTTTAAATGACTTGGTGCCTGTTCTCGTTTTTGTTATCACTCTTATAGTTCTCCTACTGAACTACTGCCGTTTTTACGTGTACAGATCTGTTATTACGAATAAAGCTCTGACCTGAAAGCTGCACATTCGACAGCGCGTGGTAAAGAACTGACTTTCTCAGCATTATGCACCAGGTCGGTCAGGCTTTGTACGAGAGGTCGAACCGCAAAGTTGCATCTAACTGACGAAGCATTTTCGGTCCCGTTGGTCTTCGCAGACCATTGTTTACGCCTAGATCCTTTGTATAGGATACCGTCTGCTATTCATATACGTATGGGAAAATAGCACCCGGAAAGGTTTAAGTGCCAACGATACAGCGTACGTATCAAAACATTAACAATCTACAGTGATGATCACAACCATCCCATTTTGTCGAGACAAAAGTGACGTATATATATAAGAAAATTACTAAACTTCGTCATACCCGCTCACAGTGGTGTCCACTGCATTGACGGCAGACTTATACGCTCGAACTCGCTTAAAATCGTGCGCTACAGACATGCTTCTTGCGGGACTATAGTAGAACTCCTGCCGTGCGCTGAACGAAAACGTCTTGCTTATATAGGATATGTACTGATTCAGTTTCGACCTTCGTCTGAGGCTGCGGCTGCAGACTAAGCAACATGGTGCAATAACCAGCTTTCATTGTTTACCACATACGGCATGTAGAAGCCTCGCTCCAGTCCCCCTGGGCAAAGAGCTTCTAGCAGCGGTTCTTATAAAGCGGACCTTTTATTCGAGATTCATATCTGAATGCTTGTGCAGCGTTTGCTGTTATTGTTATTATAAAAGGCTCACAGGTGGCGGTGGCTCCCGGGACGATCGAACCGGAGCATGACTCTATGACGGTTTATAGTGATTGCGTCGCATCCCGGCACCTGCACGTTTCTTGCTAGCCTTATTACAACTATCACTATCCCACGTAGGGCAAACTTAAATTGTATGTGTATATATAGAACAAAGCAAAGGTAAAGCTGTCGCGAAAAGGAGAGAAAGCAATTAGATGATACGTTTCACTGTTCTGTTACATATTTTACATACGCTTCCATAAAGGTCAGCCCTGTTATTATCTAAGGAGCTCGTTTTGTTGTACTATAGTCAAAGGCAAAGTTCAGTTGGTTAGTGAAGGACGTCTGGCAGGCGTAAGTACTCTTGCGAGGTCGTTGTACGACTTCTCGTTTAGAGCGATATAAGCATATGCATATATATGCTTGTAGACTATACATATATATCTACAAGGATAACACATATTAATACTTGTAATCGATTTTTTTAAGTACTCCAATTCCATGTAAAACAAGTAAGTTTAATTAAAGTCGATGCAAAGTAGATTTGGAACACGTTTTCGATAACGGCGCTTATATTCGATGATAGGAGAGACAATGGCCAAGGTAAATTATCCACATGCACGACTTGGCGTGCGGCTAAACCTGTTGACTGTGAATGCATACATTTAATAATATTGCTGCCGACATATGGTGGCTGAAGCAAGTTTACGCATCTATATATTGTCACTCTGTTGCTAATTAGCGAAACTTGTCAAATTAGTTTTTGCCAACATAGATCTTCATATAGAAATCCAGGGCGTCGTACAGACAACGAATCACTAGCAGACGACGCTGCCCCGCATTCGAGTATATTAACATTAATAGAAGCGTTGGCACGTGCTCCTGTACGATCGCAACATCATCGAAAGTAAACCATGCGACTGCTTAGAAATGTAGCAGGGTCTAGTGATACGATGCAGGCCATATGATATATGAGCGTAGATCATGTTATTGTCTATGTTTATGTTGTACGCGGGTATCGTTTTTTATCTTTTGTGGCTACTGCCTTAGCAGGGCTGTTCCACCGAATCTATTAACCAAAAGCTCCGGCCTCGTTTGAACTAACATCAACCAATAGGAGTAACTGGTTAGAGATGCCAATACGTACATATTTCACGATTCAAGCTAACTTCAATACGCAGCTGGAGACATCGAGCACTGTTCCCAGCAACACAAAAATCAAGCCAAAGTCGTATCGTTCTTTCATGTATCAGATTAGACATCGTGCACACCTCATTCGCTTGGGTTTTACTTATAACTTGTGTACACACTCATGTACGATGGTGAAGAACGACAGTCCTATACGATAAAGGTCGCCATTACATAGATTACTTCGACGTGTTCAGCTGCACTTGAAAGTAGTGGCGCCGAAGCATCAGCAAAAAGACGTGGGTAGCCACCGATGCCCTATTGCTGAAGCAGAAAAATTGCGCGTTTATGAATGTCATGACTTGTACGATAATAGAAGCTACTGGGGAAGGGCAAGAGCGGTTGGGCCTGTTGGCCTGCAGAGAGTCTTAAGTCAAAGGTAGAGAGAGAGAAGGCAAAAAACTGCCTCGATTCCTGCGGAATCCGAACTTGAACGGCAAATAGGCCCAATGCAGTCAAGGTTTGACGGGCGTCTCGCAGCATTTGACGCAATTTATTCGTATTTGGCTTTTGTTGAATACCTCCCCAGTCATCCCTTTTTGCTCCAAAAAAGCAGCGAATCAACACACTAGTCTCTACTATTTGTATGTACTATAGAATGAAAAACAGAATCATGCATTGAAAGAAGTCAAAAAATAACAAATCGGCTCAACCTATGCAAGCTCCTCTCCACGTAATAAGAAAAATCCGAGACGTGAATGTGTACATAGGTAGTGAGATATATTGATATATGAACGCTTGTAAGAAAACGTGGTGGCGACCAAAAACACATACAGCTCACTGAAGAGAGAGACGCAGCGTTTTTGCATCTTCGAGCGAGGTTTCTGTAGCTCTCGGGCAGGCGTAGTCCGGGATCTTCATCAGCGTTATTTGGGACTTATGGTCGAGGGTGCCAGTGGAACAGTGGCGCTGTAAAGTATTGTGATACAGAAATTCTTCGCAGATGCGTGCGTCAACGTAGTAATAGCAATGTGAAGTCTTTGTATCCACCAGGGACTTGCATGCGCCACGTGGACACGGGACCACCAATGTGGTTCATATTTGACTTGATGCTATAAATTTACATTTATGTCGCTTCAAGTGATGGCTTTAACATTTTATATAATATGGTTCAAACATTTCAACATATATTAAGAGAGTGGTTGTCACCTATTGCTAAAATTGCGTGGAGAAGAAATCACTTGCGGGTGTCGTTTATGACGGCAGACTTACACATTAGAAAACACTTATCTGATCTAGCCAAAGCTTTCGTTTTTTTCGACAAATAACATACTTACCGCACCTACCAAGAGTATCAATTCGCCTAATCTTCTCGTACCTCCGAAGCGAAACGCTGTGGATGTACGAGCGTAGCGGTGTGCCAGGCGTGCATTTCATCGTACCGAAGACACTAGGCTATGACCTGCAAGCACATAGTAATAGAGGCTTCTATCTACCTTGAGACAATTTACATTGCGCGCATCAACACTATCAATAAATAGCTATAAATGCTAGAAATTGGACACTGGAAAGTTCGAGAAGGACGACGCAAAGTCCGCATCCTTATCATCCGCCTATATTATGAGCCGAACGTAGGTGATCGGGCCGATTAACAGGCTGTTTAATTGACTCGCGCTGAATGAAAGGGACCGACGAAAAGTAAATCGTCCTTTGTACGCTACACTCACTAATAACACACCACAGTTGTCATAGTCGATTACTTCTGAGACATGCGGAAGTGGAAAAGACAGGCCTTATAAAGCGCAGACTAACTTTAGAACGCAGTATTTAAGCCGTTGGGTATTTGATTTGAACAACACAGAGCAAAATACTCCTTTTTAGTATCACAAGCGTGAACCCCCCCCCCCTTACATTTACTTCTTCAATGCTCTTACCGATCTTTTAACACAGCCGTAAAAAAATTCCGCGATTCAAATGCCAATAAACCCGTTGCTGCTGTTGGAAGTGACATGACGACCGGAGCAAACGGACTGCGTGGTTATCGCCAACAACCATAATGTCGAGCCCATCAATCCGATACGGGATTTGGCAAGTCAAGACGTTGGCAAAGACGAATGTGCCAATGTATCCTGCCAGTTACCCTGCTTTAATCTCCTAATAGTGTCTTGTTGTTTGCCATTGTTATCAAGAAATTGTGAAGCCAAAACGTATACAGTTGTTCCTCCTCGCTCACCTGTAGTCGCCCGTCGAGACAAAAGCTGTCCATTAAAGCTTCCTGTGGCTTCAGGACCAGACGCGAGCTTCTATGTCAATCTCAAAGCAACATATGGACATACCAGTGTACGACCATATAAAGATGACAAAGTACGGGTGTCGTTTCGTTAATGGCAGTGAAAGCAATTGCAGCAGCGACAGCCTCGCATGTCGGGGCAATAATATTCGCGGTAAAGCCCAAGCAAAGCAGTTGTAGGTACTTGAATTTGCTTTTAGCGGATCGATAGTCCGGTTGCGTAGTGGTGGATTTCGGGAAGACTGTAGTGATGTAAGTCCCGACATATCAAAAAAAAAAACTGCGAAGGAAAATGAAATCGGCGACATATATTGAGCGAGACTGATTTGACATTGAGGTTTTCGCAATGCGCCCAGCAGGTTTAGCTTTTTCTGTTTTTCTCTTTAAGTCCGTTTGTGCCTGTGCCTTTGGAGCATTTTTCGTCTCATTGCGAGGGCGAATTTTCCACGAAGCGGAGCTCACCAACCATACTAGTACGTCGGTTATCATGCCATGCCGATGCTTTACCATTCATAACAAATAGTGATATTTAAGGTCTGTTGACCCAATAGTCGCTATTCGATGGATACGGTAGTACTAATGGTCGTTGTGGCGGAGCAGGGGCGGATGGTGATCACTGATCCCTAATACCTTCTTTTTCTGTCTGCTCGGGCCTGTTGTGGCCGGACTATGAGTATCGAAGCACCTCTGTATAGCTCTTGGGCGGGCGGACCGCAAGCTGGTCTCTAGGTTCGGCTTCTTTATAGTATCCGCAAAGCGACCCACGGATCGGGGATAGTTTAAAGGGCTTTCAGCTTGTGGGCGCTACAAAACATGTTCGGTCAGCGGATTCGTATACATGTGAGTGTGCGTATGTTTATTTCTGAGTTCGTACACTTTTGCGCAGTATGGTCTGGAGTTTCGCATTGGTTCGCGCTGCCCCCGCCTCTTCCGTCATGTCAGCAGCAATGGTTAAAGTGCGGGGTTTGAAAGACAAGCAAACGAGGTATAAGGGAAGTGAACAACGAAAGCAGCCTCACCACTTTCAATCTCACTCTGCTTGTCGGATCTAAAGAAATGTGGGGTTCCACAAGCCGACGCCGGAGCAGTCAAAGAGGAATGAGCTGAGAAACACCGCTGCTCATATATAATCCGTAATGTCTAGACCATATGGCCTATACCGTTTTCTGCCCCTCTACCTTTGTAGAAATACGGGGCAGTTGAAGAGGCTTTTCCACACAGTAAAAGTCCAGGCGCAGTGTCCAAATAACGGAAGGGAATGCCTCCCTGTACGAGACCCCCATAAAGGAGCAGCGAGTGCCAACGTTTGCTCATGAACACTGGCTTCGGAAGCGGCCTTCCTCTGCTTGGTTTTCTGTTAGCTAGCTGAGTGGCACAGTTATCGATAAGGAGAGATCGGTACAAGTTAACCATACAACCAAGCAGGGTTCGCATCGAAGCGGATCCCAAGTCCCACTTTTCGGCAGCGCAGTAAGCCAACTCGCCGGAATCTGTACCACGGTGCATTCCGTATGGACAGCGCCTGTTGGAAACGGGGCCCCACCATAAGGACGCGCGCTGATTTTGCCGCATACAATTGAAGTCGGTCGATTTTTGCCATACACAATATAATGTTACCCCCTTTAGGAAGCAACGAATCATTGTGAGGCACTGGAACTGCCGATGACGGTTCAGGAATTTAGCAGGGATGGTCATTCGATCCGATCGTAATGAGATTGCCGTACTAGTAGTAGTCGTGTTCGTCGCGTGCACCGCAAGCAGTACCCAATAGTCTGTGTTGATCGCGGTGTTCATCGGTTTCACGGGCGCAAAGCAAAGATATGGCGGTACTACAAAGCAAAGGGCAAAAAACAAGAAAACGATGAGAAGTATTAGGTCGAAGGAAGCCGGTTCCGGAACAAATGACTTTATCGGAGGAGGCTTCTAATGTATCTCGCGCATTGACTACATTATTAGCACGTTAATCATAGAGTGGTTGAAGAAAGAAAGAATCGGCATTGGAGCTCACCAGAGATTGCCTGACATTGATATTCGAACACTGCGGTATAGGAACAAAGGATGTTTGTCACTTCGATTAGAGTTCAGGGTAAGGCTGAATATTATATGAGTTGTACTAATGACGAGGGCCGCCGTTATTTTTTTTTGAGATATATATCAATGTTTAGTTTTCTTTTTGGTTTTGATGCATACTTTTTTACTTTCAGCGATTTCTTGCGGTTACAGATCTGACCCCCGCCTTAATACATTTGATTTCCCTTAGACAGATAAGGCATGTAATTGTAAAGATATAGAGCAAGTTCGTTGTACCATTGAAGAGAAACACGTATTGCTACCTCGACGGCGAAGGTCCTGGCGATACCTAAATTAAACACATCAATATACTCAACAGCCTGCGGTGATCTGGCGGATGTTTGATTTGTGAGTCGGCCACATACGCAAAGCACGGTCAATATTCTGCGTAGACAGACCACTACCATAACGTAGCTATGCTATACTTATAGCCTGCATATTTCTCTAAAAATTGATTTTTTTCGCGCTCCCCGGAGACATCTTCATTCGATCGTCTACCAGTCCTTCCAGCCTCTATCGGCGGAATTGTTATCCTCAATCCTGCTAATAGCCAGAGAGACTGAAAAAAAGAAAATATGGGAAAAAAATACACATGGAGAGGAAAATGGAAGGAAATCAGCCGAAAAAGTGGACAGGCATGGGCGCGTGGGCGGCCCTTTTCTGAAGCCACAACATGAAACGACCTAGTCGAAGCCGAAGATACACGCTGAAGTCTACACTGTATCCGACTCTAGAGGCTCTATGCTTTGATCTCGGGGGAGCAGGTTGTGTGAAGAGTGTCGGGGCCAGATCATAGCCAGAAAGCAGCCTACTCACAGTAATATCCCGTCTTTCTAACAAAGCTAGTTTGCCGTTAGTCTCTATCCCGCTGTTGCTGCTGCTGTTGTTGCTGTAACTTTTTGTTGCAGACGCATCTTGGGCAGGTGGGCATCGATTTTCGAATTGCCCGATCTTGCTCGTCAACCTTTTGTCTCCGCCGCCCTTTGTCAAATCCCTGCTGTATCCTTTTCAAGCTTCTTTTTTCAGAAACTATAATTTTTGCTCTTCTCTTCAGGACTGGAGCTAGCTTTTTACCGACAGTCTCTAACATTCGACAGGAAACCTGGCCATTCGGCCTGCAAGCGGCAACTTCCACGATACCAATGCGTCCATTTGCATTCAACCACCGGCATCGAGCAGCAAAGCAGACTTTGAACCAACCGAGATTTGTGTTTTATTGCACGAAGAGGCGGCGAGAGAAAAATGGGATACGAAAGCGCAACATTGGGCTGGGCTGTGAGAAGTGGCTAAAGGAAAAGGTAGAAAGCATTTTTTTTTCTTTATACTTTCACCGTGTGCTGCTACTGCTTTTGTCGTTGTTGTGGACCCTTTACACTACACAGTTGTGGAATTGAGCCGGTACCACTGGTTGGCTTGGGTTGCCGGTAACCTCTGTTTTTCTAAGCAGTCAGACGTACTTTTCTCTTTCCACCCCTCTTACGCACACATCCGCCGAGACACGCAACCCCTATGGTGAACAGTAGTTGGTGCAGTGATGAGGGCAGACAACGGCGGCTGACGACTTCCCCGTTTCCGCTGCAGACCCTACCTTATACGATCCCTATTGGCAGCAAGTTTTCTCCAAGCCCTGAGGGGGTCAAGTCTGCTGTGTACATCCGATACTCGTTCCAGCCCAGCGGAGCACACCAGCAAAATTCGCGCTACAGTGCAACGGGCTTAGCGATCTCTGCCAAAGATAGAGGTAGGGGTAAAGATCAGCAGTTTGTCGGCTGCCCCAGTATGAGCGGAGGAAAAAGAACTAAGGGCAAGCAGACAGGGCGGGGAGATGCCGAGCCGGGCAAAGGAAAACGAGTGTTTTTCGAGTCCCTCAGTCCACGCAAGTTTTTTTTGGTTCTTTCGTTTCATATAGTCCTTTTTAGTGCTCTGCGCCAAGTATGGAAGAGATGCGTTTCGTTTGAGATCTTCCTGAACACATCCTGAGTGCAGCAGCACGTAGTGGTAAGGCACGGACGTCGACAGGCTCTTCCTGTCTCGATGCGGCTGCTATCCTTTCCAGAAAGGGAGAAAGCGTTTAGGCAGTCCTGCCCCAGTTCCTGAACCTTTAGGTAGGACTCTGGTCATGGCTGCCGATGCGGCTGTTATGAAAGCTGCTCCAGTCTATTTTGCTTCAGCGGAGGTAAACGAAGGCGGTAGCCTCAGTTCGTACGTTGTCCACTATTGGAAACGCCTTTTTGAGTCTCCTAAGGTAGTCAGCACCCGTCAAGGTGCGTCCCTGCAAGTACTGGGATAAGGGTTCGCTACTGCTCCAGGATGCTTTCCTTATCTATCTATTGATGAGGAAACGTGACAGGAACACCCAGGCATCGACTACGAAGGCAGACGGAAATATATGTACAAACAAAGACGCACATACAAACGAACAAACTGAGCGAATATAACATGTCTACGGCGGTCTGACAGTATCAAGTGAGCCGCAGGGAAAAGCTCTCGAGCATTGGGGAAAGAGAAGCGGGGCAGCTTATAGGATTCAACCCACCACGCTTGCCGGACAACTGATGCTTCTCCGCCACGCAAGTGTAATATCTATTAGTTGTGCGCACACGACGACTGGTCCATTGAATTCTATTGTAGGTTGAGTCGTTACCACTTACCAGTGTCCCTTATTCTGGATGAAGATAACTAAGAGTGGACGCAAAAGGGTCCTCGTTATACACAAACATACAAAATACAAAGACCTGGGTCATCTGGTAATTCAGAAAGGTTCTTCCCATAGCGATCCGAAGTACGAAGTGACGAGGCTGTAGACGCAATACTTGTTCAGTCTAAGAGCACTGAAATAAATTGTGCTTTTTAGAAATAAAGACTTGAAGGAAACAAAAAGTTTGTAGAATCAGTTGGCCTTGCCATCTCAAACACAACGCAACTCCTTCTGGTAAATAGCAGACTCGTTATGCTACGTCGAGTTTATCGCTATCGTATGTCCCAGTCAAGTGGATATGGTAGTAACTAAATAGAAAAGGTTTTATTTTCCTTGCCGTTATACACAGGGTCATCACCCGAAACAAGGATATATATATATGCATATAGCACATACAATACACATTTCTCCACCCTGCCCAACTGCCCGTTCAAGCGAAAAGTCAATTTATAAGCACATCGTAGGTGGTACATCGATAAAAGATAGAACCGCGTTATTTGATGCCAGGGTACGCTTAGACTGTTAACTTAGCGGCGCTTCCGTTTTCGTTTTCAGCACTCGTGTGGGTACAGAGAATTAGATAGAAGCCGGGATGTATAAACCTTTCAGAGAACTTTAAATGGCAGGCCAAATAGAATGGACCTTTAGGCTACTTCTGGCTGTGCATAAACGAGAAGAGGAATCAGTTGTCGTCTTTTCTCCTAAGCATTAGTGCCAGGACTAGCGACCAGACATAATAAAACAAAAGTCGTCGAGACGGCTAGATAAAAACTTGAGAAAGATGACCCCCGCCCACCACCACTGTCCCCTTTGGATTGTCATAGGTTTTTCTCCACATTCCCCGAATTATTCGTCGTGCGCGCCGTTTTCTAGAGTACACTTATTGTGGAAGTACGGGTGCTCGGTGTCGTCGCTGTTGTCAGTAACGTGGACTTGCAGGGCGATTCCAGCCCGGTGCTGCGACAAACACGGCGTATAGTAGTAGTATAGTAACTCCGCGTATAAGTGGCACGCTGTTTATAGCTTTTTTTTTAGTGAGACTTTCCAGGATTCGATGGCTGTATCCCTCAGCGAGTGCCAATTAAGCTGCTAAGGCCGGCGCTGGGAGCTACGAACGAATCAATGGTTCAGACGAAAAAAAAGCCCCATTTTCACTTCGCTTCGCAAAGGCGATTTAGCAAATGTACAAAATGTTTAGGAAATTCGATTTAAGGAAGAAGTTAGTTGAATGCTTGTGGTCTAGTTTACGATCGTTATACTCGGCACGCGTAAATCTTACGCGTAAAATGATAATATGGATCTAGAGGCAAAGATAAATCTACATCACTGTCAGCTAGTTGAACAGGTGATCGTACAGAACCGTTAAAATGATCGCCGATTACAAGGCAGTCTGCGACCTTAAAACGCTAAGTGATTGTTGAAAAAGCGGAGAATGTAGGTAACTACTAGGTTGGAACTCAAATACATTCGGTTCATTTTTGATCTTTTTTTTTAATTTAATATCTTTACTGTTTGTTTACTTTGAAAATGCACTCCCTTTCTCTGCCTGTTATAACTTCATTATACTGTGAAGGGAATTTTATGTCGAGTTCAGGCTTCAAAGAGCTTCCAAGGGAAAGATGTGTACTTAAAAAAATCTACTCTTTCTCCTTTTACTGAAGTCAAACAGCTGTTGATGCAGCCCAGAAGATTCGTATTGTATACAGCAAGAACTCCATAACCGAGAGGATTGATTAGAATTCTTGTGTGGATTGAGCAGAATGATTTGCGACGCTTAGGAATAGCACCTTGGAACTGCAGGAAATTCATGGCCCCGAACGGCTCTGAAGTCGATGAGGACCGATAAATGGCTGTTTTGAAGGAGAACGGCCGGTAAACAGTTTGTGGGTAGCAGAAAGGTCAACTGCGGTCATATAAATGTTAACAGTGTACGTTAAATCTATGAGGTTTATTAACAAGTTAGGTGTTTGGCTCTTTTAGGAAATAAGTGATCAGCACAAAAAAACATGGCTTCTCATTGCCTTTCAACATCTCGACCGGCACCAAACAACAGATAGCGATAATGACTGCTTTCTACATAAAATTGCCTCCGGTAGCCAAACGCGGGATCTCCGCATCGATATATAGCGGAGAGAGGAATAGGTAGCTCCGTGAGGTACGCTCAGACTCACATACAAGCTATATTTTCATCTTAAAAAGGAGATTATTCGTGTTTGGTGGGACTGGAAAAGTCCGATACACTGGGAAATGTTTAAGAAAAACAAGTCAGTCGACAGGAGTGCACTGTATATGGTGCGCTGAACAAATGAGGCTATCCTATAGAAATAGTTCGATAGACGAGTCATCTTTCTAAACAACAATGTCAGGCCATACACGGCCAAGATCGTAAAAGCTGCCTTGCATTGGCTTGATTGAAAGGTTTTTGCAATCACCATGTGAACCAGATTTCGCTCCGGTTATTGTTTTTTTCTAATCACTAGCAAATTAAATTGATAATTGTACATCTGCCACTCAGGGGGGTCCTAAAACCTGACTTGTCGAGTCAACACCAGACCTGGGGGAATTTCTAGGATAAAAATTAATTCATTGAAGGATAAGAGAAGGTCGTAAAGGGTATGGGCAAATAGAATATAAATAATTTGTTGTCAGGATTCGAGTAGAGAGCTGGCTGTTTTGCAAGCTCGAAAAAGCAGAATCACCTACGTTCCAAACGAGCATATAGCATTAAAGACTAGCCAAGGTATAAACAGAAATTTTAGAATACTTGACACAGTTAGTACCATAAATGAGACTCCAAGAATGCCAAATATGATTTTGGTTTTGATATCGTAACGCCAGTTTTCCAGTAATGGCTACACTTGCCGTTACGGGACTCTCGCTTAGAGTCGTAGCATACTGATTTCAGCTGTGCGGATATGCTTGCTCGGGACGCATCGTAAAACAGCGAGCAGCGAGGCTCTAGGCCGAACGGACGGTAGCTTTCATTCCAGAGACACGACGCAAGTCGTGGATAGGGAAGGTTTCAGGGTCAAGACAGACTCGAACGTTTGGAGGGTTCAAGTCCTCAGGAAACAGACCGTTGGGTTGGACAACTGGCGGCACGTCGAGCGAGCAGAGCGAAAGGGGGAGACATCCCTTAGCCAGCTACTGGGACCCGTTCATCTGAAAAATTGGAGAAGATAGAGATGCGCTCTCTTTTCCATGCTGCCACTGCCGTTTCCACCGCTGGCGATGCGGACGCCAAAGTTACGATATACGAACTTCGGACCGGGAATACTTCGAGCCATTCCGCCCGTAGTGGTAATACGGCCTTCATAGCGACTACTGATACCCGTCGCTTTGACGACAGCGTTTTCTCTAGAAAAGGAGAGAGGAACGAGAAACTGAAACGCATGTGGTTCGAACCTTGGATGTCGACTGCGCCGGAGTCTTTACATCGTTTTGGGCTAGCTTCCGAGAAGCTTTCAGGCTCTTCGGAAAGGTTCGTTTCTTCAACTACTTGCTTTTCTGCCGGCGGCTGCCTCTTTACATCTGTCGTTGATGCTTTCCTGCCGTTTTACCCAGAGGCTGCACTCTAGCATACCCAGCGTTGCCTTAGTCTCGAGGATTCCGGTCGCTAGCTAGAGTTTTAGAAAGCGTCGCTTAAAAGGATGAAGCCGCAGTCCTGTAAGGATGAAACAGTGAAAGATACTAGTACGCATCAAGACGTGGGAATGCGACACTTAGAAATGTTCACTGGCAGAATCGCGAGCGGGGAAAGCGTTCGAGCAAACAAGCCCCCTTGAGATGGAAAAGGGGGAACTGAGAGAACTACGGAGACAAGCAACCACCGGCAGGATTTCCGCGGATGTAGCAGAATAACTAAGGTCCATGGTGCTGCTAGTTTCAGTCTGATATTTACTATTTCAGAAAATTGGGAAAAGCACGGTCTAGTGACAGGCCGGTGCACGGGATAGTGCCTGCAGCACACCGAATTGAGTGTAAAGAGGTTGAAAGACGGAAGAAAAACGTTGAGGGACGTATCTTCTGTTTTTTTTTTAGATATGTAGATGCTGAAAACATGTTAGTTGATTGGTCGGGAGATGGAAATATATAGGAAAATTTCCCTTAAAAAGTTGAAGAACGAAAACTAGACGATACGCTAATGATAACTTATCGTACGCAAGCAAAAGTGACTATGACTTAATACTTAGATAAACAGTGAGTATAAATGTTTTGAACAACATACTGTATCATGAAAAATTATGTGTCAGCATACAATGTACGTAAACAAACAGTATTCTATGCACCCATCGAATATTTCGTTGGAATCTACTACCGTATATTTCGTATATAATGTTATTTTGTTATTTCGCAGCGTATGTTTCGGAGAGATCATCGCTTAATAAGCAGTCTAAAAACAAGTGTTTTATGCTGTTATAAAGTCTGTAACTAAAGTGCAAAACACTATATTAGTTCAGACTGATATATATAAAAAACATGTGACACTTTTTAGCCGCGAAATATCCTACATGTATAAAGCCATACCTACTCTTTAAAATATTAATAGCTATTGTGATCCACTTAGTTTCCCGCTCGAAGGCTGATTGTTATTCCGTTATCTCCTATCCCTACAAGTAAAACACTGATGAATAAGGAACTTCTAACATACCCAGTTTTTCTATCATTATATACACGTGACGGCAATGCTAAGATATCGTTCATGTTAGCATACTCTAGACCGGCACCCATTACACTATCTGTTTCGACTGTTATATATCCGGTGGTGGCCATAAAGTAATTCCATTCTGTTATAATTAAAATGTACTAAAAATAGATCCAGTCGTAGTATGTAAACAGGACAGAGGCCTTCTCTATGAAATGTCTACACGAGCAGAACAGAGAGGCATGCCTTCAGTTTCTAACGCAATTAACCCTACAGTGATCCGACGTGTTTGACCTGCAAAAACCATGAAATTAGTCAATAAACGTCAGTACAGCGGGAGAATTAATCATCATAAAAGTTAGTGCGAGACGTGATTAACTGCGAACTAAAAAACGGTATCAAAGGGAAAACTAACCTGTTAGATAAAATGAATTTGGGCCTTTGTCTATTTTTCGTTATTTTAGTGTCATGGAAATACAGCCGATAAACGTATTATAGTGATCAAAGTCAGTGTTTAACGATAAAGCGTTGAAACAATTGTGATAGTTACTTACAAGAGGACATAGACAAGCAGGTCAAACGAGATCTCAGCAAAAATTCCAGGTGTCTCACGCTCACAAGTAAGTAATAGTACAATTAGGAAATAAAACAAGTCCTAGTGAATTTTAGTCCTACATGATAAGAAAAACACACTAGATGTTTTCTTACGACCTAAAAAAACCATATATCAACTATTTCTGTGGCATTCATTATCAGCAGTCCATTTCCGAGTGCCTGTCCACCATTATTGTCCAATAACAGTTTGTTCGGCCATAATAACACAAGATAGGTGAAAGAATTCCTGTTTGATAATAGTGAATATTTTTTTTTGTTTTCTATTTAGTTTAATAGTGGTAGGATTTGCTTTTCTTAGTAAATAAAAATCTTATATCTTTTTAACCCAATGTATATGCTATATATGTAATATGTATTGAATAACCTAGTTATGTCAGCTTTCTAGCATAACAATGACCAGCGTACTCTCTCTTCACGCTTCTGAATCATCTGATAATAGTCACGCTATAAATGTACCACAAAAACTTAGAAGAGATAACTGAAAAAAATCAATGGTTGCAGTCACGTGTGCAATTTTGGCAATAATACGCAGTTGTATGTTGTTACGCCGTTTCCTAGTAAGTCAGTATGAATAAAGGAAAAATTTATGCAGCAGTAGCAACATAATGAATCAATTTTGGATTCATAAATGGTTCTGCCTTTCGATAATAACGCTCATACATCCTGGACTACTGTTGTTGTGAGGTTTTCCTCGCTAAGTCGATAGTCAGCAGCTTGCCAGCGGTCGGGATTCGTATGGAAGGGCGAAAAAAAGCACTGTTTTAGTACAAGTTTACCAGCCGATGATAGCTAACGTTATAATAGCATTGTTAATATCAGCTGTTTACTTCGGAACTAATCAACTAAGTTCCAGTTCCCATGCCATTGCATTGGAGACGTTTCTATAAGCACGGCACGCTTCTCTAGTATGGGCTCATTGTTGACAGGCGTGCGTACTTACGAAGACTACCATAGAATTCGAAAAGCTGATCTGCCTATAGTAAGTTGATTTTGTGCAGATTTCAGCGCCACGTTCCATCAAATTTTCGAGGTCAAACGCATGATTAGCTCTAGGATGATTGTGCAGTCAACTTCCTCTTATAAGTCACGCAGTGAGTATCAATGATTCAAATAGAAAAGCATTGGCGTCCATCCAGTAACTTGCGTACAGCTCGGCGACGCATCCATTTGCGAAAAAGTTGATCACTGGTGCACACTTCGTGTATCATATCAACTTATTCTTTCAGTACTTGAGAAAAGTTGATAGTACTGCTTGTAGAAACCTAAGCTTGGAAAAAAGAACGGAGAGTTTACTGTCTTTCTAAAACACTCAGGGATTTAATTAATGAATGCGAACCCAATATCCGTCGTTGGCCCACACTCGCTTCAGTAATAAGTCGCTTTGCTTTCTAACCCACTTGTGCCTTGTTTCTCTTTAGGTCGTTCATCGTGATCGAACAAAAAAACCTTAACTGCGTTTCGACGGACCTTTTCTCCAAGGTTCAAACCGGACGCTGTGGACCTAGGCTTATAGCATAGCTTATCTCACTGGCACGCCAACCATTGGAATGAGCGTAGCTGAGGGTCCTCCAGGCGCCGACAGTGCGCAGAATTCAGTCTCTACTGACCGATTAGATCAACCAAGTGAATGAGTTCGGCAATAAGCAAATAAAGAAACGAAGCATCGCATGCGACTAAAAATGTCCAGCGCATTTGAGCTTCCAACCGGCCATGGCGATGCTGGTGGTGGTGGTGGTGGGTGAATTATCGCAACGGAAACATGGGACAGTTGAAAATTTTGTATAGTGATTCTGTCAAGAACAAAGCTTCGGTCGCTCACAGACGATGGTGGCAACCCCAAAAAAGAGCTTTGGAAGGTCTCAACCCAACCGGATATATAGCCCCGCACATATATATGCAGTTGGATTGCGCATATATATATATATATATATATAGAGACGAGGACAGGACGAGTCAAGAATAGAGTGACTAGAGTGGGTCCCTGCACAGAAACCAATGCAGAGCCCCCGTTTCGTAGGTTCGATTTGGCATAGCTTAGGGGACAATCCTTCATTACCAGAAGAGTCGGGCATACAGTCGGCAGTTTGGTGCGCGCGCGTTCAGTTAACTTACTGTTAAGTTTTTCGAATAGCTTTTCTCGGATTCTGAACGAGCGTCAAGAACCCAGTGCAAATCACTGCTTGGCTATAGTTCGTAATATGAACATTTGCGAGATCCGTCTATGGCTTCCTGACGTCATATCGTCAAGGCAACGCGTGCAGGTCGAAAGTAAGGTACGGTACCTAATCTGTTACCGGGTCTTTCATTATTGGCTGCATCATAATGTACAATCACCTTAGCTTTGGTCGACTGCCGTTTTATACAAAATGACGCCAATATCTCCTCACCTCAAATGCGTCCGCCGTACTGATTATGCGGCGACACGCTGACTTCTGCTGCCATTGCTTCAGCGACTCCCCCTGCCTATGGCGGACTGCGGTCGAGGAGTTTGTGTTCAGTACTCCGTATATGTTGGTATATTTCTTTGATTCAATTTTCGGAAACTTGTGATATATTATCAGTATATTGTCTCATTTATGTGTGATCAATTCTCATATACTTTCGTATTCACATAGAAAATGTACGGGCTGTGTCATGTACGATATGTGTACATATGCTGTTGTAAATATTGTTGAACTACTAAGTACATATACAACTTTAATTGCGTAGCCTTTCATCCAGACAGAGCAAAATGACCCCTATCACTACAGACCTACTCACGATCCTTATTTTAGATTGCTCGTGGAAAAATTGCATTGCTATTCCAAATGATAAATAATAACTAATGTAAATCAGGTTGCACACTATATATATGCATATATAGTATGCAAATTTATCTTGCTTAGTTAAAACGGGAATAATCGACCCAGAATAAAGACATCAAAAGTAACCCACACATACGTGCGCATACTTTGCTATCCATTGATGTCGCTTTTCTATTTTTACTTGCAAACCTGTCACTAAAGTGTATCACTGTTATTACTGTTATTATTTTATGAAGTGCACATGGTTCCCGGGCATACATTGACAATCAACTCGATCAAGTATCTTTGTATTGTTTAAAAAGCTATCCACGGGTAAAACGTCCAGCTGGAATCGTAACCCGTTCCCTTTGAACATTACGGCCATAATCATACAAAAAAAATCGTGCACTTATAATCAACGGGAAAGGTATATGATATATATACAATAATATATTAGGACGATGCTATTAGCTCTTTCGCCGATTGTATCGTATGCTTCCACATCACGCCCACTAATCATTATCCTGGCCTTTTTGGTAGGATTTTAATGAGAAAAACGAAACTTCTTTCTACTAGCAGGTCCCAACTGATATTTTCCTCGATGTTAGAAACATGCATCGCAACTACATATTATGGTAAGCACGTAACATCACCAGCAGCAACACCGTTCTGACTAAGCTTGGGAAGGACAAATGGCATTTTTCAGTTCATGCTTTTTAAGCCATCTCGAGCCAGCTCGTGTATCGGTCTCCTTGTGACACATTCAGATAGACTCCCTTACCTCATTAAGGTTCGCAAAAACAAACCGTATACTTTATGTACAGCAGACGTCTCCTACAGTAATATGTAGTTAATTACCTATTATGTACACCATGTATCTTCATATTTTAAAAGAACTTATCAAGCGAGGTGATCCGGTTCGTAACTTCCATCTCCACCGTGCGATAGGCTTAGCAACTTTTACCTTCCGAAACTCTCCTGATATTTCCTTGGCGTGACATAGTCTCAACATAGTGAGCTGTGCAAGTCTCTAGTGGAGGCTGTTAGCGATTAGGCGACGTACTCGAAAGCCTAGAAGTTCATGAGAAATTATTAGTTACCGTGGGAGAGAAATATCTAGTCAACTTGGTTCAATTATATTATGAATTTGGTATGGTTCGCTTTGTACAGTACCATCGACTATTTGGTCATCCAGCAAGTTTGTCATACACACCCTGCCCAGCCCCTCGTCCTTCGTCAGCCACCTTCGGTTCGACAGTTATCCTTTGTGGATTCGCTCTAAGCCACTAGTACTACTAATCTGAATGTGTAGCTAATCTGAATGGCACCAATCCTCTTTGGGTATGCTGCACCATATGGGTTTTAGTGTCATCTGTACAGTCAGTGACGAATGCTAATTTGGAAAGGTACAAGGGAAGCTAAATGTACTACAGACGACTCCTTTTGATCGACCGGGCAACCAACGAACGACTTCATCAGGACTCCCCCTCCCCAGGTGGAAGACGCGTGTATAGAGACTGCTATAAGATGCAGGATGTTGGAACAGTGTTTGATGATTGCGTGTATCAATTTTCAAGCTTTTCGTTGACCTGATTTGCTAGCTGCCTCCCGCTGCATGAACGACCACTTAAGGGTCCGGTTGCCGGGATAATAGCAGCTCTCTTCCTGTATATTTGCTTAACGGGAAAAGCAATGGAACAGGCATAATGGTCCTGTTTGGCAAGAACAGCTACACCGTGTTAGGTGACGGAGATTCCGAGAGATGACGGCTTGTGTTAGATGAATGATCAAAATCACATCCCTTGTGGCAGCCCCACACCTTACTTTTATGCCTTACCCCCATAACCTTTGCTAATTCTCTTCCTTGTAGAGGTTCTTGCTTTGTGGCATCTGTGCATAATTGGAGCAATGGTGAAAGATGTAAAGGCAAGCAAACGAAAAAGTAACAAAACAACGGGTATGGAAAGTCTGCTTCCATGCTATATACACGCAAGCACAAGATAGATCCTAGTGGGTATGCACACACTGTATATATATATATATATATATATAAGAGCACGGGAAGAAAAAATAAAGACAGCGAGCGAGGGGAGAGCCAAATTTAGAAGCAGAGCATCATCTTAGGGACCATAACAAGCACTCGCAACCTACCGGCGCCTTTGCTGCCTGCGCCGTAGCAACGGTCCTAAAGCAGTGCCAGCGGCCGCAGCAGTGTAGTAATATAGTGCACGTGCCATTTTCAATAGCAGCTTCGCTCTTTTACCTTCCTTCTCACTCTGCACGAGCTAAGAGAGAAAGGAAAGAACTCTGTAACTCTTCGTCGCCGACTTTTTGTCCCTTCTCAGCTTCCAGCAACCCCAAACCGCCATCCTTCCGTTTTCTCTATGAAACAGCAATACGATCTCGACCAATGTGAGCCGCAACGAGTCGCTATAGGGCCGAAGATAGTGATTCGGTGGCTCTGCACTAAGCAGGGGGAGGCGACGAACGGGCAGGTATTTATTCACCGGCCCGACAAACGGGTGAACCCTGCTTTCCGCTCGTGTCATCTATCTATCAGCGGCGGGGCAAAATTTTCTTTGCCTTTAACCAAAACAGCCGTAGCAAAACGGGTTCTCTCGACTATTGAGCGATCGAACGATCAACCTTTAGTCTGCGCCGGGTCTTGACTCAGCCTTCAGAAGTAGCTAGTACAAGGCTCTGCGGAGCCATCATCACAACTGAACTCTCGAGGTTGCGCTTGAACTAGCTTGAATCTCCTGGCACGTTGTTGCCTAAATGAGTGCCGCTGGCGTGGCGCGGTAGGTTGGTTTTCCGAATAGGGACTTGACTGAGTGAGCGAATAGGGAGACAGATCTGCGCGGAAGCCTAATGGGATTAAGCCTGTTTGAAGAATAGGAGACGGAGAGATTTCATTAGTTCGCTCGAGTGCGTTTCGACCACTGTGACGGCGGGCTTGCTCAAACATTTTATTATTAGAATTACATACGCCTATTATCATGTGCTGGTATGCGCAGTGGATGTGTAGGGGTCCGTGAAAGGCATGGGTGGATCTAGCAGTATTGCCCCCGTCCGCCTGTTAAGGCGGCTGAAACGACCGCCAATTGCAACACGGTATCGGGGCTTTTCATGGCCCGGGTGGGCAGATGTTGTATATAGAAAAAGTTGGTACTGATGCCGTGTGTACGCTAGTGCAACGAATGCACGCTACAAAGGCAATTTGCAGAACAAGGCGTTGGGACACCATCACAATCAAGCAAGAGTTCGCAGTACGCTAGCTCGTCTGTGAGAGTACTAGTAACCTTACTAAGAAGGCAACACCCTAGCAGTACTTTTAAGCTGTGACTTGTATGCATAGTGCTAAAATTTTAATCAGTTTTGAAATCATCAGTCTTTAGTAAATTCGCTCGTTTATAAGCGTGACAAGCTTAAGCATAATTCTTGGTAGGGGTGATATGCCCGCATAATCTATCTTCGCAATAGATCCATGTTAATCGCCCGCATGGTGCATGGACATGTCTCTCAAATAAGATTGTAAAGTAACCATCAACAGTAGAACAGAGAAGTAATCACTAGAACAGTCGTTGGGGTTTTTGGCTCTCTGCTACCATTACGTATTGCTTTTGGACCGTGGCTTCTTCCAGTAGGAAACGAATCGTGTGTCCATCGACCCCGATCTTGAACTTAGATGATCTCACGTGGCCCTTAGCAATTATCTACTAGAATCCCCGCTCTTTTAAGGCCACTCGTTGTTCTAACCTCTTTATATATACTGTACTCCTTTAAGGTGTGCGATACGCTCTGCCATGGCCACATATTACCATCTGCTTGAGTATACGGGTACGCGCAATAAACACTCCGTTTTTGGGATAACTTTGATGCTCTTTTTCACCTTTCTTATCGAATCATCCGAGCCTATTGGATCATTTTCGTCGCCATCTTTGTAAACCAAACTTCGTCTGCTCCAGCTGCGCCACCCACTACGCAGTCATCCACGCCACCATAATCACATTGCTTATACTATATAGTATATTTTTCATTTTGCAAGTTCCGTAGCTTTCCATCTGGGCGGTAACCAACCTTAGGAATGATGATGCCAAACAACATCAACCTTCAGTAGGCTTGAAGTCCCAATTGGAAGCTTGGCTTCTGTGTGGCACCAAGGCACAGGATGGCAGTATGAGGTAGATAGCAGAATGCTGCGTTTAAGGGGCGTTTCTGTACGCAGAGGTAGCGACTTCGTCGGCAGCAGGAAACTAACGGAAGATGCCTGAAGAGGAAATGTGTTCCGTGCGAATATCCCTGGCGTTTGTGTGCTGTACAGATGCATATCTAGTGTTTCGTAGCCTGTGGACAAAACGCAGACGACCTCGGTGCCTTTTTCATGAAGATCTTATCATCATCGATACAGAACCCAATGAAAGCAAAGGAGCACCCATAGCCATAAAGAGCGTTTAGGCCCTCAGGGCGTGATCAAGAAAATGGGACTCGTCGTCTGCTTTTCGGCTTGCCTCCATTTTCTCTACCTCAGAGATCGGTGCTCGCACACGCATCAGCTCCTTGTCACCGTCGCTTTCCACAAGCAGAAACTGGCACCGGCGGGCGGCACCTAGCCACGATGGCATAACCCGACGTTGTAATCGTGACCCAAGTTGTCCCCGTTGCTCGAGTCTCGAGTTGAAGGGAAAATAAGCAGGGTTCAGGCAGTCGGCGATAGAAGGACCAAGCGCTCCCCCGGTTGGGATTTATTTTGCTTGAAGAGCTGGTAGGGACCGACGGCTTGCCATCATGAAAACAGCCAAACGAAAAAGCGAAGCCCATAACACCGCCTTAAAAAAGGATCTCGTAATTTCTCTTCCTCTCTCTCTTAGAAGAACGACGATGGCGACGACAAAAGTTGCCTCCATCGTACCAGTGCCTACTTCCTTTAGCTTACTCGTATAATACCAGCGCAGTCTTTACGTTTGACTTTAACATATCACCACTGACTGCCTTTCTCTAGCGATGGCAGTACCACTGCGACACTCTTCCCCGTCGCCGTCAGTCTCGCGAACGATGAAAGCTGACACCGCTGTACTCTAATGCGCGCGCCAGAACAAGCGGTTCCCTTAACATTGTTGCCAATCCTGACCTCAAAAATATTAGAAGTACCCTTCCCATTGCTGCATCGGGGGCTATTTTGCATGCCTTGAACCTTTGCCGATCCCACGCCTGCCCCACTCCGTACCCATCAATATAATACTCCTTTTTCTTTAGGGTTTTTCTTAGAGGAGGCGAAATACGCGTGGGGAATGTAAGTTTGGCGATGCCAGGTGGTTCCCAGAAATGCGCATAATTTTTAGTTTATTGTGAAGTTGTCCAAAGCCGAAAGTAGGATCAAAAGCAGTACGGAGCTATCGCATTATTATAAGGGTACCGACTAGTCCACTGCTACCACCGTTGTTATTGTTGGAGTTGATATCAACAAGTTTCCCTATGCTTATGATGCAGTCGCGAATCTTACCTATTTCTTGACTATGACCCTTTCTTTGCTATCGCGAGAGTCAGCATGTGGTCCATCGCAGAAGCTTTCTTAGAAAAAAGTGGCACTTACCATTTATGCTTGCCTCCGGTCTGCCGGTCCACGGCAGCCTATGCCATAGGCGATAGAAGCAACGATAGAAATACGGGCTTTCGTGCCCATGTAAGAATCCTAGAGCTTCGGTTACCCCGAGCTTCAAGCATTCTTTCTCATTCGCGCTTCCCTTCTTCTCCTTTCCTTAACCGTTGAAATCGGATCAACGTCGGCCTTCCATTTGTTAGGGGTTCATGGAGCAGGAGCATGGGAAGCCTCTTCTGCTGTTTCGCATCGTCGCTGTCCAACTTTTTTTCTGGCCGGGGCCATTGCACAGGACAGGGGCAAATCTTGCCTTACTGCCTGACGGAGCCGTTCGCCGTCGTTCCTTCTGCTTTGCTCCGTTTGCTCGCGGTGACGTCGCTGTTTTGCATAGAAGGACAATTTATTTCGAGAGACTTACCTGCGACATATGCCCGGACCACTAAGGCGGACAGGCTGCTGTTGGCCGGGCCTAGCTCGGTACGAGTCGGCCGGTTGAACAGACGGTCCAGTCAGTTGTCAGGGTTATAGAGGCTGTCGTAGAAGGAAGAGCAAAGAACGACAGGAAACGACCTCTCTGTGAAAATATATTCTTGGGTGGTTCGTCCGTCCGAGACGAAGGTCGCTTCTGCACTCGATCTTAGACGCGTCAAAGAACCTTGCTGTTACCTATTTACCGTAGCAGCAACTATTCTACCGGAGGGACAATGATAGTAAGCCGGCCAGTGTCCCAAAAACCGATGCGTATCTTGTTCGCAGGGCATTTCCTAATCTCAGGTCTGAACCGTCATGAGTATAACCACGATGAAGTATATATGATATGGATGAAGAGTAACACGAGCAGTGTGGCAAAGACAAAGCATTGGCAAGAGTAAGTCCGTTACACCCCGGAAATATTGTGCATATATGCACGAATGATCAGAACATACAGGCTTGCTCAGGGGCCGTACTTATTTCAAGACTTCAAATTCTCGTTCAACTTCTAGCAAACTTGAACAGTCGAGAACGATTTCCTGTGTCGTTGGCTTCTTATCGAAATCCACTGTAGAAAAGTAACTTCAGCAACGACCGCATTACGAAAAGCAATCCGACCAACGGCACACGACTTCACGAAGATGAGACTATTGGCTATAACATTTTGTTCTCACCCTTCCGCCTATCTAAACAAACCTGATTGTGATGAAGGTGTGGAACACGCCACACTTGAATAGGTACGAAGCGCTTAATGCCGAAGTCGTTTGATATAGTTCGATGTTGGCCACAAGCATCGAACGTTCTTTCGAGTGTTCTTTTTTTGTACTGCGCCATAAGATTGCACTCAACGTATATGATAAAGGTTGACTACTATATACTGATTAGGAGCAGTCCGAATCATCTTTCTAAAAGATTTGCTTGTCGGTGGTCTAATTTAAAGCTGCGATTACCAATGTAAACATTCATTAACTTTTAAAATGAGCCATGGCGACAGACTTGCACAATAAAGTTAGAAATCCTGATACGACCGCTATGTGGTGAATGGTATTACTTGCTCTTATCCACAAGCGGACGAAGGGTGTTACCGGTCTGCTTTCTCTTCAGCTCCTGCCTGTGGGACCACGTATGCTAGTTGCCGTCTTGGATTTTTTCCTGTCGCGCCGTTCCTTAGGAATACTCACGGAGCCCCTAACGCCCGCGACGGGATGTACACGGGGGATAGTGACAGTATAAACTGAAACAATAACAACAACCACGTCTAAAAAGCAGCAGAAGCTAAAGGAAATATACCAATACAGCAATGAAAACCAAAACCAATAATTGAAGTCCAGAATCCCAAGCATATTGTCCCGCATAACAAAGACACACAAACCGTGAGTTTCTTCACTTTTCTTCCATCGTACCGGAGATGGTATATTCTTTTGATGAGTAAAGGCTCACGATGGCGGTACGAAAATTAAAATCTAGTAGCTACAAAATATAAGACAGCGAGTGCTGCGCGTTGCGCTGCATTGCTAGAGTTCTCGCGGTGCAAACCCTGCGCCTGTCACTACAAAGCCGCCGCTATGCCTTGGCACCGTAGAGTGCAAGGGTTAAAGGGGTAGAAAAAGGTTCGCACCCCCCTATGTCTACGAACGAAGAACCGCCTACCGGCAAAGTACTGTCGTTGATTGAATTACTACCGTTTCCGCCGTCTGTGGTAAAACCAGCATCAGGAGGGTCTTAGTGTGCGGCAGTGGGGGTAGCAGCACAAATGGGGCGTCATGCAATTTTGTGTTATTCCGTTTCGGTGTCTAAACGAATGAGCAAGTCCAAAAAAAAAAAGAAAAGGAGCTGCGTTTCCGTTTTGCGTCTGACACAATCGTCGAGCGCCCTGAGCGTCGTATTCAAGCCGTACCCGATGCTCGAAACTGCCGCAAAGTGCGACAGATGTCACAGTGTGCCTTCGAGGCATGGCTATGTACAATCCTATATAGTATGGATATAAGAGACCTACACAAGTTAGTTTACTTTCAAAGAAGATATATATGTACGTCTACTCCGTGAGGAATATGTATTGCTATTCATGATACTGCAGCCGCCACCGTCACCAATTTACGCAGTAAATTGTACGATAACTCGGCCTGTGGCTTAGATGCGCAGGGAACTCGAATTCCATGATGCATTAACTGGATATCATCTACGGCTAAACAAATACGATTTTTATCTTACTGTTGTTATTTTTGGTGTTATTTTTGTGGTTCATAAAAGAAAACAGCAGACCAAGCAATAGCAAGCCTTTCTATGCAGCAGTTTTCGAGAGATCTGTTTAACCTATTTGTCAGTACGGCATGTGTACCTAGATGTTCAAGTTGCTTCAGTCGAAGAAAAGTGGGCAGGTCATAAAAGACGGGAAGACCATGACGCTTTATTACTACCACTACTACTACTACTACTATTGCCGTTGTTAGTGTTATCTTTATAATTATGATGATGATATTTATTATTGGTGTCATCATAATCATCGGTATTACCATTATTATTCATTTTAAGCATTGTTGCCGGCCCACAACGTACTGGATATATAGAAACGCGAAACCCCTTTATACAGCTAGCCATTTTACGCCATCCATCACTCCTACATACACAGTCATCTGTAATAACATCAGAGGACGCCCTCGTGCGCACGCACAGCACATCGCCCACGGTCGAACCGTCCGGCAAGATCTGACAACTAGCACCTTCACTATGCTTTGTCGCAATTTGCGATGCTCCTTTCGCATTCGACAGACCGAAGACGCGAGGCAGGCGGGATGGCACGAAACAGGAATATAACTCAACAATTACCACTACAGCCGCTGGCACCATCGGCATTACAGCCATTACTACCGCCATCGGTACGATTGCGCTGGACGTTCGTCGGACGGTCGCTGAGCGCCAGGCGTTGGGCAGCAGCCGCAGCGGGCCGCTTCGCTAAGGATTAATGATAGTCTCTTGTCAGCTCTCGTAGTATATAGATGTAAGACCACTGCCGGTCGCGGCTTTCTCGTAAATTTGTAGCAGTCCGTCCCGCCGAGTGAAGTAAGCATATCCGGTAGCTTTGTCGGAGTTCCGCAGCTTTGCATGCTACCCCGCAGATGTTGTTGCTGCTACTGCCGGGTGCTGTCAACGTGGCCGATGATGAAACTAAGCTGTACTGTATAATGCGCATGGAGCGTACTCTATTCAAGTTTAATCGTAGTCGTCGGCTCGGCTGACCTGGGTTGAAGCTGTTCGAAATTCGCCGCTGATACTATGTGTTCTTCATCTAACCGTCGCATGCTGTGCGCGAGAGATTGTTAGCGAATAAAGCAACAAAGCTTGAGCGAATAACGGCCAGGGAAACCTCCAACTGGGTCGGGGTGTAGAGTGGTTATCGAATTATGCCCCGCACGCTACGAGCCAGACTGAAGCAACTCAGCGATGTAACAGTTATGCTGGGACGGTCGATGATACTGTATGGGCTGGCAGTATGCGCAGATTCCATCATTCCGCTAGATGGCGTCTGCTTCGCGCTCTTTAATTCAATGTCTCTTCCCCGCTAAATTCCTCCGCCTTCAGATGTTGTCTACTTGAAGGAGATACATAGGATATAGAACGTAATGATACAGTGGACACCGCTCAAATGTATTTTTCATCACATCTTTTTGAACCGCGCAACTGGATGGCTAGGCCGACTTGAAGAGAAAAGACGTGTGACTGACACGAAGTGGAGTGTGTCTGCCTGTAGTTCATACCGCTAGCTAGATCTCTATAACGCAATAATTCTGCCAGCTCGAGGTGGCTAAATTTGGCCAATGGCAAATCAGGTGGCAATTGCGAAATCTCTCTCTCGCTGTCCGGTGTAGAATTTCGGGTTGAAATGTTGTAGTGATTGGAGAACATAGACACTGTCATAAGTGTATTATGGCCGAACATCAAACAGGACCCTGTTACCGGCACATGTCTCACAGGACGCTTGATTTAGGCTTCTCTCTGTCCAAAAGAAACATATTAGCTCAACAGCAATAGTAATTGAGCATTAAAGACAAATTTATGAGTGGAACATTTTGTCCACTGTCGATCTGAAGCTAGAAACAAATAAAGACGAGATAGGGGTTGTCAACAGATACGTTTGGCATAGCGTCGACATGTGGGCCGTCTGCTATACCCAAATAACCTTACTAAATAAGGTCTGATATTCACACACAAGTGCGAAAAATATGTTAATATGTCGCTCCTTTGTTGATGCAGATATTCGGTATAACGTCGAATGGATGAAAGTAAAGCGCCAAGGATAAAGTTGTTTATGTATGAAGTGAATCGGGTGGAATTTTTGTGCGAGTGAGAGAAATGTATGGAATGTTTATGAAGGGAGCACAGGTTCTAGGCTAGTCATTAGATAGCGAGGCTGTTACTATGATAACGATCATAAAGAAACTAGAAGCACGACTAATTCTGATGGGCTAACAATATTTTACGGCAGTACTGCCGAAAGAAAACCGTCCGCGAGCCGAGTAGTACTTCTGACGCATGATACACACACATATATGTGCACCTCGGATGAAGAAATATATGGAATGAGTATCGACGGGAACTAGGCCAGCGGCGCAATGTACAATTTTACAAAAAAAAAACTAACTTGTGATTATCTAGTGGTTACAAGCTAGTCATCGCAGGACATTCATGGTTCACAAGGGCTTAATAAAACACGGTTGCTCGTAACGCGATTCGCTGCTTGAAGTGGCGCTAAAGCCAGTGATTTGTGAAGGACGGTATATATTCGATAATGTTTTAATAAGGGGTAGCGTGTGTGCACTCTGGCTTCGTTGCTTCTCGAGAAGGCGTAAACACGTTTCCGGAAGAATATTGCTGTTAAATGTAGACATGGAGAGACAATTGAGGATATTATCGCATACTAACATTATTCAACTTAAATTGACCAGTGCTTCTTGTATATCTATTCATATCGTGCCCAATAAAGATGACTGACCTCTAAAAAAAGTCATCAGGTTTATAATTAAGCCTACATTTTCAGTGGTATGAAATTCGAAGGCGATGCGATGGCGTTTCAGTATGAGAGGAAGTATCTAAAGCGATTTTTACTGTGGACAAATTGATCAGCAGTGATAGGTGTAACATCAGACAAAAGGTTGGAAGCGTGTAGCGAAATGTGCGTCATCCGTTAGTGGACGCTTGGAACAGCGGATCTCGCCTCGTCCAGTTGTAAATTTAACGCTAAATTGTTACAGGGGAACACGACATTAGCTAATAGGCTGTAGAGACATAATTCTTCCTCCTTAGGACAACACGACATTGACTTTTAACGAATAAAGATTAATAACGCAGTATCAGATCATGCTGACAGCCTGACAAACATGGCGAATTTATCCGATGGCCGATATCACCAGATGTGGATTCCGAGACATGGTATGGCCCGATGATTGCCGTAACCTGACAGGTCAGTGGACTTCACTACTGACAAGCACAGTGTGCATGTACACGAAGTAAACTCTAAACATGAACATTTCTATGTGGATGCCAAGAAAAGGTGATTAGGCACGATTTTGTTATGGAAACTGAACCAGACAGCCATCCTGGTAAGCTAGAAAATTGTTAAAAATTCTACCCAAACGTTATTTCACCTCTCCCAAATCGTTTAAAAACATATAGCAATTAATGTATACTTGCGCACGAATCACTTGTGAGCAGCTCACTGGGATGAAGCGTTGCGGGAAATTCTCTCTAATCGTCACAACATCACAAAGCAAAAAAATGTTTGGCTGCTACTTCGGTGGATTCTAGTAGGTTCAGTTGTTTCCCCACAAGCAATGTCGTACTGGGCAGACGCCCCCCGTTTAGTGTCGGCTGACTAATGAAGAATTAAGCACTCGCGTGGGCGATGCCCAAAGATGATCTGTAGGAAAAGCCTTCTACATCGAGCGGTTCCGAATCTTGTTTTTCCAGCTCGCTCGTGCTTCCTCTTTCCTTCTGCACGTTTCGCTCTATGTGAGCCGTCGGATATTATGTGATTACCATCGGCGCACACTATCCGTGGATATGTGTTGTTTGTTGTCAGCTCTGCGGATATATCTTGTGGAAGTGGAAATTGTGGAGCTTCGAAGCCTGGGAACAGAGTCTTGTGGTTTTCCCGTCAGTGGAAGATTGGACCCAACTGGTTGCCCTTTTGAACTATCCAGGAGGTTCTATCTCTGTCTAGTCGGTGCGGACATGAGCTAAAGCGACACGCGCGGATTGGAAAGAGAATTTATCGCCTTCGTTGTACAGCTGGTGCCAAAAACAGGCTATGAAGATTCGGATGCAGCGGCAACAGAGTCGGCCGTGCCTTTAAAGGCAGCGGCTTCGGCGTTACCAACCTCGGCCTTTTTGCTGCGCGAGTCGACGCTGTTAGTGAAGGACGAAAAAAATTTGTCGCTCTGATAAGTTGAGAATGCTCACGGCCTGGTCAGCTTTTACGCTGTGAGTTGTGGCAGACGCTGGAGTCATAGTAGTACTGGCACTATCTAGATGATGATGGGAAGGTAATGTGCAAAATGGCGCGTGGTGAAATAGTGGCATGGTGGCAAATCTGTTGGGTCGAACAAGGGAGACGACGGACGTCCAGACGGAAACGCTGCTGCTTTGATCCTCCGCTCGGCTAAGCCGGGTTCAATTGAGAACTCTGAATCCGCCTTCGTCCTACAAGAATTGGCATTCGTTTATATATATGGCGACATATAAGCTTCGCCAACGCAATCAGCCTGTACTATGTTGAAACACTAAGTTAGTAAAATGCTTCGACAGAGGAACCGTTACAAAAAATATTATATGCGAGCTATATGTTTCCATTCAAGTAGGTTTTATTTATGATGAGTGTGTCTATATACATACACATAATCATTATTATTGGTAAATTTACTTTTTGCACATATGTGACGTTATGGTTATGCGATAGGCAGCTGAAGCCATAGCATAGTTTTCAGCGGTCTATAGCTATGGTTCTGGCACGGTCTCACCCATGCACAACGGCCAGCTTTCACTGTGGATTGCTTGCAAAAAGTAAACATGTATTCAAATGCCTTTAGACGACGGACTTGCACGCGAAGAACTACAGAAAGCGCTGACGACCTTTCTGTTTGTAGGATATTTATAAAAGAAGGGAACTGCGCTCTCTTTAAATGGGGCAGTATGTGCACATACTCGTCTATTTAGGCATTGAGATATGTTGACTAGAACAGATTGTCTGTACATGTCCTGATGGCGTGAAAGTGTTCCGATATAAGACATCGGTGAGCAGACGTGGGGGGTGCCGCTGCTGCCTCGCACGCATTGCAGCTCTGTGGTCGGCGTACAGGAGAGCGTATGTACGAGCAACACGGTTAACTGAATATGGTACTTCGTTTACGTCCTTAAAAACTCCTTTGGAGTAAACTCGTCATCAGTCCAGGAGGACCGTGCCTCACGACAGTTGTGACCTCAAAAGCAGTTGTGGAATTGAGCAAACAAAGTTTAAAAGAGAACCTGCAGGCGAATAGATGAAAGCAATAAAGTTTTCGCTGCACTAACTAGTTTAGCAAATGAGCCATTGTGGTTAAGGGATTTCAATCTTTAGCACTCCGCGGCCAGACTCGCTCTCTTCTTGAACCGGGCACCGATCAATGTGCCGTGGTAAAAGCTAACTGAAGAATTGACACCCGGAAGAAGAAACGTTGGGACCATTGACAAAATCAACTAAACGTTACCAGAGCCGCCAACAAAGAAATAGCATATAGAGGTTCAGAGCATGTATAGAAGTGGCTGCTGCTTAGGTCGGCAGGATTTGGATGATAGAAACAAGCACCTGCGTTAACAGCGAAGCTTCAAAGCGTCGCCTAATTATAGGACCGGCTTGCACTAGCAGCTATTGTAATCTATTTTAGGGCAACAAGATGATTTAGGGCGTCGTGCTGAGGTTACTAGGAAGCGCCGATAGCAAACGACTGAGAGAAGTTTCGTGAAACTCTAGTTGACTAAAACAGTTGGAGAAAAAGGTAGAAATACTGCTACTTTTGGTTAATGGTTTGCAATATGCGAAAGCATCAGCATACGACAAAGTTTATCTGCCCAGAGAATGGGTCGCAACGCAAATTCTGACTAATAGTATCAATAATAAGGTCTACATCTTATTATATATATTATAAAAGACCCTGATCGTGTCTCAAAGCTGCGTTACTGATTTCTGTACGTTTCCGCCTTTACAGGTTGCCACTTCGCTATCGACATGTGTGAGCACGCGTGCAAGTCAGGGTAAGTACCAATAGCTAGGTAATTTTTGGTGTCCCGTTGACAATAACAGAACAAGCAATATCACCACTATCTTTTGTTCGGTAGTACAAAAACGAGTCTATCCATCATGATTAATGAATGTATGTAGAATCGACTATTCATTCGAATATCTCAGATACCGCACAAGCACTACTGGCCTGCGCAGTGAACCATGAATGGGCCCGAGTCCTGATATGTGATTTATAATTAAGATGAAATTACACATAATTTACGTATTACGTCAAAACCATATGAGGACGATGCTGACTCATTGTTGCAATAGCAAAGCCTGTAATTTAACGCAACTTCTTCAATCACATATATCCAAGCTGTTTACTTCTACTTATGCTAGGCAAATTACGATTGCTGGTGCTGCTTATGTTTAGTGCTGCGATTCATACCCTGCTGCCGTCTCTTCTACGAGAGATGAAAGTCTGTCTCCAAAATTGAATGTATTAGTTTTTATTTAATAACATTGATGCCGAGTACATGTAGAGGACGCCTTTACCAATTAAAGTGGTACCCAGATCGCTTTGTTTTCAATGATGCGCGGCTTTCCGAGCTATATAATAAGACCCTCTATAACACACACATTCAGATAACAGTAAATATAACGAACTAGCAAAAAATTATAAAGAAATAAGCACCATCAATAAATCATTCTTCCGAAGCGAATATTTCACCGCTAACTTCTCAATAATATAGAAATAGCCATTCTTTCAAACCTCTAAAATACTAAGTGGTTAGGTTATAGTATAGCCTATTATCGAAGTAGTCTTATCACCACTTAGCGTCACGAAGTTGACTTTTTTTTTCTTGTTATAATACTTTAAACGAGTGAATATGCAAAATGAACAAAATCTCCACAATGGCTCGAGCTGCAGTTCGCTTGCGTCCTATTCCTTTGTAGAAATCTTAGAAATTCCCAGTATTTCTCGGGTCGACCAGGACTCTGCGTTCAGAAGCTCTAGCCTTCAGTCTGAGAAGCTGAAGGCTGTAGGTGGTTCGTTTCTAACTCAGGACGCACATGTGCTTTTCCAGAACTCGTATGCGGGGAGGCCCTTCGCACAAATGCACGCAATTGAGACTTGAACGCGTTCCTTCGTCTAAATACCTGACTAGTACAGGCACACCTTCATTCCGCTTTCCACTTCTTTAGCTTGTCGTATCCTCGTGATTCTTGCGGCAATCCCTTGGGACCGTACTTGGCGTCCGCAAGCTAATTCCTACGAACACCACACACGCTACGCGCACGGAGCCTACCTCAGCTGAGGTTCTGGAAACGGTGGCGCTGGCTGTGCTTGAAGTTACATACCAAGCAAGGCGACTGAACGGTACGAGGACAACGCCAGGGAATATCTCTGTGTTCGAAGCCTCTGGACTTCGCAAACCACTCGGAGCTGCATCGCGATTTAGCTCGTTCTACGAGAGAAAAGGAGTTCTACCATGACGACGACGGCTACGACCAGGGAAATCAGCAGGGGTGTTGGACATCGTTGCCAAAGGAAAAGGCTCTTGTTGCATGGCGTCTCGGCAGGGGTCTTCAGGCTAACACTCTATCGCTTCGAATCCTTGGAGCGCGCCTAGTCTTCACACATAACGAACATACTCACTGATTCGGCGATGAACATTTTCAAGAGCCGTAAGCACCTAGTAACCGTAGCGGTGGTAGCGGCGAGTGAGATCTCCGTTTTGCAATTCCATGAGCGCTTGTCGTCGTCTCCACCGTCGACTTCGCTACACCTAAACGCATGAAAAGCGAGCACCGAAGTCTGCAAGGAGCGCGGCTGTGGCGCAAGCTTTTGGAGCGCAATATACAATAAGGAATATGCAGCTGGAGACCTGGCTGGCGGACGAGGACCGAGGAGGAGAAACGCCATAGCGGAACAGAAAACGACGCCTCGTTTGTACGTACACTTACACGCTGTAGGCAGAGTTTGAGAAAAGGAGAGAGAAGGCTAAAGAAAAGGAGGAAAATCGGGAGAAATTTGAGAGACAGGAAAGGAAGGGAGGAGAGAGTAGGCCAAAGGAGAGAGATCGAAGCTTTGCGAGTAACACGAGCGGCCAAGAGGGCGGCGGCTTGTGGAAACGCTCGTCGTGCGCCACCGTCGTAAGGACATTATAAACGTTATTGCTCGAGGCAGTGGAAGCGAGTTCATTGTTGCTAGCGTCCAAGTGTAACGCCTTGTGCTGAAAAACGGGTCTTAGCGGAAAAACTTCTGTGGGAAAATTTTGGGAAAAGTCTATTTTGCGAGGCGTAACTCCTCTTTAGAATAGCCTTTGGAAGCTGATGCTGACTTTCCTTGTAGACCCGTACGCTCTGGGGCCATTGCCACTTCACGACAAGACACCTTCATATATGGCTTCGAACACCACCGTCTTCTCTAGCTCGTTTTACAAGTGAATCGATTTGAAGTACATGAAGCTTAAATGCTTACCGTGTAACAGAGTCGCAGTAACATTACAATAGGACACGAATAAACATATACTAACTCATACACACGTATGCGCACCCAGACACAAACACCAAACCCATCGAATGTTTATCGCCTCGCGTAACCGGCGGCACTTCCCCCTATAACTGCTAAACCCTGCCACAATTATACAGCTTCTATCGAATGATTTAAACAATTAGAAAATGTACGCTTTTTCTAACCGACTATAAAGTCAAATGTTGCTATTGGATCTTCGACTAGCTAATTTACGTCGAGCCAGTAAAAACGCGGCCGAATTTTTGCACAGCAATAAAATTCTATATAACCTCAAGCTTACGTAGTGTTTGTTGAGATCAATATAAAGCAAACAGTTACACGTTACATCCATTTATGTGTGCGCAGCATTTGATTATCTAGGTAACGTGTTTACCATGTTTTTGAGCTATATTTTATCTTAGTGATCCCGTTATCAATATATATGCATATATCTATATATATATATATATCTCAGGAAGCGCGTGGTTTTGTTAAGTGGACAATATAGACTGCGCCTATAATCAATCTTTATATGCAGGACGTTCGTTGCGCTGAATTGAAAACTGTGTGTGTGTGTTTGTGTGTGAACTACTCTGGCCTTACAAAAACATAAGACAGAATTATATATTTTTAATGTAACAATTGAAAAATACGCTCGAGCGTGTGATTTCGTCGGTTCTAAACATCCTCATTTCTTACTAAATTCACACGGTGCGGACACGTCACGCTCTACATCAATGGTTACCAGTCCTGATTAAGGACTAAAAATATATGCAGGACTATTTCACATGCAGTTTCTCCCATTTTGAACAGCAAAATACAAAAAACATCTAGAAGAACGGGGCCTTCATCTGACGAGTCTTCAAATCACGTTTTTATCATCACTATTATTGTTATTGTCAGAGCTGCGTATCATCGTTGTTGTTGTCACGTCAAACTTTAATGCACTGGCGCACCTAATAGCTTCCAGAAATTTATCGGGGTCAAATTGACATTATATATTCTTAACCACCTGCCACCTTCACAAAAGCGGCCAGCACAGTTCTTGCTAAGATGGAGTAAAGCTAACTTTGTATTCGTCATAGAAATACACGTCATATACGATTGTATTGCAGTTCTTCTTTCATACTCTACTGAGTGTTCTTAGTCCGTTATATGAGTACTTACTCTGTCGGGACCGCGTCCCTCAGCGCGTTCTATCGCGATCCATTAGATTGATCCAATTGATTGTGAAGAAGTGAGCTTGCTCGTTAAGTAAAAAACATGTATGTCCTGTATTTATTTTCTGCGATGTTCTCTATAGCGACAGCAGCTAGACAGAGCCGTGTAAGGGTAATAGGCACACATGTATTGCATTATACGAGCGGATCTTGATCTATATGCACATATGTACGTTGCATGCATAGGCGATCAACACATGTAGGTATGTGTACAGTTGAACACGATAACTCGTATTAGTTTAGGTGGGGCAGAAAGATTCGATCACTTCACTGTTATTAGGGCTAATATTAACGCCATGTTTTTTGGTCCTCAATTTAGCTGAATCGTAGCCAGGATCGATACTATACTTTTTCCCGTAGGCAAATACCGGGCCATTATAGTCAACATCACGATAGACATTATTTAAATTTTAAAATGGGCAAATAATCCGTAATTATAGAAATGACGGACACGTACAGCATAGGACGTCGACGATAATTACCTTTGCAGTGATTCTCTATTACGGCTGTGTTAGGAGAAAGAGAGCGTAATATACGTAAAGCTAATACCTTCATCAAAGTCAAAAAGCATAGATAAATCATCCGCCACTTTGTAACCGAACTTGTAGCGCTATACTCATCCGCCCACCTGCTCACACATGTCGAATTTCACATGTGTCGTTTTTCAAATAATTTGCCAGTATTGTGTAACCAATAGGTTTCGGCAATATTTTGTATTTTTTTTACAATACCAAAGTGTACTGTCGAACGCTGCGCCACCCTGCCGCAGAACGTAATATTACGTTCTGCGTCAAGGAAGATACCAGATGGTCACAAGTAACGCTGACACTGCACAGGGATTTGGAAAACATGACGATGACGAGTAACTGCCAATAGCAAACATAGCGCGTGGAAAACAATCATCGTTATGGGCGACTTGTTACACCTGGTATTAATGGCAATTTAGATCTCCTTTGTTCTTATATATATAAATAACATTTGGAAAAGTTATATTGGGAAAAGACCAAATAATCGTTAGGGTAGGAGTTATCTCGCACTGCTCTGAAAGCTTATCTGCAGGTGATAATGCTCTGAGCAAGCTGCCGAAAAACATGTTTTGAGTAAATATGGACCTGGAAACAAACGCTTCAACAGAATCTTAGTACATTAAAACAAATTCAGATAGGCTTTAGTATGTTATTTTAAATAGCCAAATGTACGTGCACAGATGTAACATGGAGCTAAAAATACGGTTGTTGATGTATCGCTTTATAAGCGAGCGCAGATCGAAGAAGACGACAAGATACAGATTAAAAGTGAAGTCTCTTTCAGCCCTCCTTTCCCATTACTTGACGCAACATAAAACAGGATCCGAAAAATGTTGTTTCTTATAACCCAAACTCTAGCAGCTTAAAAATCAAAAAGTCGTTGAGTTAAACCCGGCCAACGACGAGAGTAAATAGGGAGACATACCTATTATCCGACGGTGCCCATTTCTAGGGCACGAACCTAAGGTAACTTCGTTTGAATCGGACAAATGATTACAAATACCGAGCGCAGAGACAGCGCTATCCGGCCGACACTTGGTTATCGTAAAGATAAACAGAGCAATAGCCTACTTCGATTGATACCTGATCGATGTCATCACTCATACGCGGTTGATTACGGTCAACGAGGACTGCCTGTACTTCGTTATAATTAATTTACACTACTCATTCGACGTAAAAAACGTGCATGCGAATGCGGGGTGCACAAGTATTGATTTAGAAAGAAGTGAAGGATGTAACTAACCTCTACGCTTCGAGCTCGCTCTTTGAGTGAAGTCCAAATGAACAAATCGAGCATCAGTCGGCCAGTCCAGCAAAACACCTATCGCAGCCAAACTTGCACAGTTGTCAAGCGTTTTCCGACGATAGCTTGTAATAAATATAAAAACTCAATGCAAAATTATATCTAGTCGAGCCTGTTATGAATCCGGGCGCATCCGACATTACATGCTGACTGATACAAGCCTGATGGTATTGTACTCGACCTTGAATCAATCGGAGGACAAATTGCACCGCTTGCTATATGGTGCCTAAATAAGCATTGCTATACAATCGAGCGGGCGGACAAGTGTGCACTGAGTTAATAGTGTGTTACCAGGTTTGATAGAGCCATATTGAGAGATATATGGCTTATATTATAGCTGTTCGGTTGAAAGCTGGCTTGTAGATAACTTCGGCGCAATACTTCGCCATGGAAGCATTACTAACTGTAATCCATAGCCGCCGAGGACGACGGCAATGAAGTTTAGCCAAAGGAACGTGGACTTCGTAAATAATTCGTGTGACGCTTTGCTGTTATGCAGACGCAAAGCTATTTGTAGCGGTAGTCATCTTTATTGCCTTTTAGCTTGTCGTATGAGTGAATAAGCAGAATCGTAAAATAACTTTTGTGTCATCTTGAGATTTTGCCCCATCGAAAAATGAAATCCGACAGAAAATAAAACGATAAATAACGCGATACTTATAGCTTACTTAAAATATGTTTTCCCAAAACAAATTATTCTTATATACTGTGAACTCTACAAATAAGGTGCTCACTTGCGATTCTAGACAATTTCACTTAAGTTGGACCAATAAACCTGTCCATGGCTTGTCGACGGATTGATAAGGGCTTCTCGATTATGAGTACACCCCCCTTTTTCAATTTGTCGGTTCATGATCTGCATCGTATGTTGTAGTAGTATTTTCATAATCATATACTTTCCGGACGTTAGCACATTTTAGCTGTTATCTTCACTACGGCCTCGGCGTAGACGATGGGGTCGCCCGTTTCTTTTACGTTTAGTGGCACATTTACATCTAGGCTAACCCGATCTTTCACTGCGTAGGACAAACGACGAATATGAGCAGCACGCAGCTCCATAAAATGTACATTTCCTTATAGTCCTAGAGGTAGCGGTAGTAGCTGAAAGCAAACTTAGATCGTCCCGCGTAAGGTATGCGAAGGAGTACGTAGTCAGGTGTAGGTAGGCCTGAGCTGGCACCGAGGCTTGTGACGTTAATTTTCCTAAAGGTAATTGCTGCGACGGCTGCTATGGGCGGCACCGTAGGACTGTCTTCGTAATGGCAGGCAGAGCAATGGCAGCAGCGGCAAGGAAGTGTAAGCGGCCTGAGGCCGTATCAACGCCATCACCCCGCAGTAGAGATGAAGTCATGAGAGCTAGTTGGTTCTAAGGTAAACGGCCAGCCGACGAGTCACTTCAATGTGTAGAGAAGAACGAAGGGGTGGTTTGGCCGCGTGAAAGGGGATGGCCTGGCAAAAGGGGCCAGATGATGGAAAGACGGGGCAAACTGCAACGACGAAGGAGGTAAAGCCTGACCTCTTCGCGGAGGAGCATTTTTTTTTCACAGACTGTGATTCCCTTCTTGGCTCAGAGTGCTGGCGGTGATCCGGCGTACCCCAGCCATAAGCATCATCATAAGCAGATCATCGCGGGATGATGGCGGAGGAACTCGGCCTGAAACGGACTCGCTAGCCACCGACTTCTAAGTCTTTTCTTCCTCGTGCTCCTTCTGGCGTCGTTCGCCACTGCATACGTCCGCCCCAAGAGTTAAATAAGCGGTACTCCCATAAGCATAAACAGGCGCCGACGGTAGCCGTCGTGGACGCGTGGCCAGAATTATTTAAGACTGCTGGCTTGCCAGCTCTTAGAGTTAGCTATGCTCATCGCGCGAGACCAGTAACTACCCAAACCTCTCTGGCGATGAGCGGTAGGCTACCGACAGGACCACCAGAGCCTGCCGCATTGAGGTGTAGCAGCGCTAGCGGCACAGTAAGGGCTATGACCATCTGAGCACTGAACACTCAGCAAGGCTGGACCCCTTCGCATCTGCTGATGCAAATGCAAACCAACACGGCCCGATTGGGCGTCTGAAGAATATAACAAGAGCCTTCGCCTTCTGGAGCAAAGAGACAGAAAGAGAGGAAGAGTCTTCAGATGTCTGAATCCCTGGATCTTGAGACCTGAGCGAATCCACGAACGACAAATAGGCGGCATGTGACGTGGCGGAACGCAGCTGTACCCGGCACGTTCGTTAAAGTGAGAAGTAGCTTTTGAGTGTATATATGTCTGCATCTGTGTGTGTGTGTGTGTGTGTGTGTGTGAGAACGTGTGGTTGTGTGTGTGTGTGTGTGTGCGTGTGTGTTGTGTGTGTGTGTGTGTGTGTGTGTGTGTGTGTGTGTGTGTGTGTGTGTGTGTGTGTGTGTGTGTGTGTGTGTGTGTGTGTGTGTAGTGTGTGTGTGTAGTGTGTGTGTGTGTTTGCACTGTTCTTCTCCGAATAGCCCTCCTGGTCGGAGCCTTTTCGTGATGCCTTCATCCGCACAGTTCGTCGCCTAGCACATGCAGGCCCTCTTAGTCGACTTCCATATACAGCCCGCTGTCGGCTGCTTGGTTCGGCAGTAAATCCTACCGCTTTATGACCCAAGGTATCCCTCTACCCCACGTTACCATCAAATGCGTTTCCGTTCATATAGATGCAGAAGAAATAGGCAGGGGACAGGGGCATAGGTTATAAGATAGGCTCGTGCAAGGTTCCGGCCACCTGGTCATATACAGCCAGGCGAGGCTCACGAGCCCGACTTTGCAAGCAGGCAAGACAAGGCAGACATCACCTACAGACACTACCAGCACGGCCTGGAGTATGACCAGCACGACTCGGAATACCAGTACGCTGCCATGCATTCGCTCCTTCGCCGCCGTCCCAAGCCCGATGGAACAACTGGTAGTGCTAGCAGTGTGTCAAACTTCATAGTGGCGCACCATGCAGCACTCTTGGAGCACCAAAGGAAGATCACTGAAATGAAAGCTTTCGCGATAAGTCTGCTAACAAGGGGCTCGAGGGATGTTGGACGCTTCTCTAGTAGCGACGGCATACTCATATCGTCGTTATAGACTCTTCAGCCATTTCACGGTGAACGAAAACGTTTATACATAGACTGGCACGAACGAGAAAGCAGAAACGCCTGCCAATACGCCAAAGTCGTCCTGCAAGCGATATAGTGTTAATGGTGCTGACTACTCGGCGGCAAATATTATTATAGAAGTAATTACTAAGGCCAAGGACAGACTTTGTAGCAAACAGCAAAGTCCTTGCTGCCTTCCCTCCTTTCTCTTTCTTTTTCGGATATCTGACTATCTTTCGCTTACTTTGTCTCTTATTAACTAGTAATAGTATAAGTCCTCCAGTATAATTATAATTTGTCCTCTTCTAGTAGCTTTTCATAGTTATGCCTCCTAAAGACATGGCAAGCTGTCGGGGTCTTACAAGAAAAGTTAAGAGGAAAGCAACTAGCTAAGCGCTTGTGTAACGTTGTACTTGCCAAAGCCCCGAACGATGAAACGGCTACTAAGGGGTGAAATGTTTGCCACTGTGTGACCTCAATACAGAAACAGTCTCTTCTCCACTAACGTCGACGAAGTTCGTAAGTTACTTTTTACAACGGATCTTCCTTTAAAGCTCGACTATATAAATAGGTGGAAGAGTATACCGCACAGTAGAGGCGGTTTCGAGTAATGTAATAACATAGGCTAGTTACTCGATATTAAATTCCCTTTGGTATAATAGATACCAAACTTATCTCGAAGAGGTCCTTGGTCAAATGTAGAATTTCGTTTAAGTTTAACGCTTCTAGGAGCACGTGCTATATTCGGCACTCTTTAATCTGACTGAAGCTGTTGGATGATGTTTTTTGCTAGCCTAAGCGAAACGAAGCTTTGTTTTAATATTTCAGTATAGCGAAGTGTGTTGGTCTCTGTGAGTCTACAGCTACGACTATAACGTGCGGCCGGTACATACGGAACGCTATACAATTCAACAAGCAATGCGACAGACCCTCTATGACACTGAATCGTACCGGCGATTGTTTTGAAGAGAACGCGTAGAAGAGTCAATCTACGTGACAATGTTGGTTTCTCCATTGGAAAGCAGTGATGGCGGCAGCCCAATGCTATCTACTCACGATTATCTAATTCGTGATTTAAGGTACAGAAGTATTTAGATATTCGTTTGTACATTATAAAATAACTCAATCTTCTTAAAACACCTAGTTTTTTTAGTCATACTTCGTATAGTAAGAACAAATACGATAAATAAACCCAGCTAGTCACAGGTTATTATAGAGTAAAATACGTAAGTGCAGTAAATCTCAGAAAATCACCAATTTATAGTACAAGTTACCAACCCACATTGTTGATACCTACACCATAATATACGAAACCCGATTTTCAACTGTTACCTGTCTAGACGCGGTGCTGAATTCAAAAAGGACATAAAAACCCATGATGAGGCCAAAATAGATGACAAATGCAGTACACTAGGGTAGAGAACAAATCGCAAGAGTGTCATAGGTTACTTCGCGCCCTCGTTAAATGCGTATCGCTCTCAAAGAGAACTCCTAACGAAAGTACAAGATTAGAGGCTCCTCAATATATACAGAAGGAGGTCCTTTCGAAGATTTTTTTCCATTTAGCAACATGCATGGCTATTCAGTTCGAGAGGTGGTTTTTGCCGTTGTAAACCATATTCCCTGGTTCTCGTCGAAGCGTGCTCACCGTATGCTTCCACGATGTATACCTATAATGTACATTATAGTCTAAACATGTCAGAATTAATCGACACGTTCATGTTAATTCATAAAGATAATTTTTCCGGTTTACATACCGAGCCATTACATGTAACGGTTAGTCTCCAGCATGAGCGTTGTGCCGACTCCCGGTTTACATTTGTCACGTTCCCCCAAGCCTCCTGACTACTAATATGAGGTGTTTATTCCTGCTAAAGGTAGAGATAAGCGCAAAGGACATTTTCCCTAGCAGACTTATCGAACAACAATATACGCGGAGAGATTAGATTCTCCCTTACATTTTGTGAGAGTCGATCTTACGGCTTGGGCCGACTCTTTAACTTCAAGACAACTGCCTCACCCTTCCCATCTGCTATTGTACCACTATTACGAACTCTCCAATCTACGAACAGTGTGTGATATCAGATAATCGACGACGTCTGTGTACAATCCTTCCCCTGCCCTCCCGGTACACAATGGAATAATACATGAGATCAATAGAGTAATACCATTTTATAGTTACAATAATTATTATCGCGAAATAAAATGTGTACGTTTCAGCCGTTTCATTACGATCATGGATTTGGTTTAAATGTACAATATTCAGCGTAAAGATGTCAAAAATCAATAGAGTTTACGAGCGTAACTGCTTAGCTCTCTGTTCTGTCCTCGCAATTGTACAATGTTTATCAACCTTTGCTATAGTATTACCGGCTTCAACAAACTACCTACACGCTATTACACGGATAGCCTAAGCAGATCGCCTCTCAGGAGCCTTATGTAATCTCTGACTCATACAGCCATTCAACGGTCGGCAAAGACAGACAGGCAGCGCCAGCGACATATCAGTTTCCAGTTGGCCCGCACAGTGCCCTTGTTCTCTATTGTCTCCCCTGCCTTCCTCCATTCCTTCTTTCTGCTAACAGTTTCCTAGCGCACGACCGTCGGACGACTGAAGGAGAAAGAAAGCCTCAACTAGTGGAACAGACCCGTGTGTCCTCGCACCGAGAGCCTTCTATCGAGCGGACACACCAGGGATCCTGAGGGGTAGTCGTATAGGGGTTCGCCTTTATTAATCGAATTCACAGTGGCTGGCCGACCGCGTCTGCGGCCACAGTTGTCGGTATTGATTTTATATACTATGTGTTGTAGCGCCGATGATAGCGGCGGCGGAGACAAATTCAGGCACAAACATCGTGTTCGCATTAAGATCGGACAGACAGGGAGTTCTTGGCTTTTGCAAAGAGATAATGACATTGTCCAATTTTGCCCTTCTTCTGAGTTTTAGTGTGTGTATCAGCGAGGACTAGCTTTTGCGCAGCTACAGGAGGGGGGGGGGGAGGTGCCTAAGGATACGCGACAGGATTGTGCTGGATGGGGTACCACGTTCGTTGCTTAACTACGAGGCCACTCCACATGATTTGAATGTAGGCTCACGCATATATAAAGGATGTGGATAGAAAATACATTGATTTAATTTACCCTCCTTTCGCTCAGTTCGCCAACTCTCTTCAGGGAGAACTATTAAGCCTTGTACGAATGGAGGGATCAGTGTATTCGGCGTAATGGATGTTCAAAATTGCGTTTTATTGTTTCCTCTGGTGTCATTTGCAGTCTTGTGCATTTGTGTCATTGCAGAAATACGGAATCTAATAGGAGATAGTTTTTATACACCTTGCACGACATATTTGCAATTACAGTTGTGCTTATTTATATAATAAGTTTATATATGTGTGTAGATATACATTGCCTTCTTAACAAATGTCACTGGGTAAGATCGTTCTAACCCGTTTTAGTTTAGCGAAAAAGAAAATGCAACAAAAGTTTTTCTAAAGAATGATCGCTCTAGCACCTTTTTTTACTTACGATCCTGATGAATTATTACCGTTCAGCCGTTGCAAGCGGCATTTAGAAGTTCGTTAACTGTAATTTTCAAACTTTATAGCGTCGATAGCCGAAGCTAATCTGTGAACTACGGGCAAGACGGTTTCGTGATACTTCTACTATACACAGTGTTTAAGGGCATTTTGTCGATGATCGTTGCCACCGTACCACAAATATCCTGCTAGCATATATCGACAAGTCCAACTTGTCTGTCAGCTGAATCTGACACGTGGGCATCTATAATATATTTAGTCGACGTGAATCAGCTCTCATCATTTTGTCACTGAAGACACTAGTAGCCTTTCGGGTAGTTTTGTATTATTTGCTATGATAGGTGCTTAAAAGTTAATATAATATTTATGAATGCCTCAACCCCATCCGAAGCTAGGGCGCAAAAAGAGGGGCGAAATGAGACACTGATCTGCCTCATCCCTCCCAGCAGGCAGCTGCTTCCAATCGAGCTTTCGCTAACGCAAAGTACATGCTGTACACCATATTGCTGGCCTACATATTCACAAATTTCCCCTTGATTATTACCGCTATTTTATCAGAATATCAACTGCGGTTTTATGTCCTAGCAGCAAACTTCGACCGAGCTAAACAAGCGGATGCTAAATGGTAGCAATATTCCTCACGCATCGAACACGTTCCGTGGGCTGCCAGATATCCATATGCCCGCATTGATGCGTCTAACACTAATACATTTGTTTTCGGAGTAGGTGCAATCACTGCAGTTCAAGCGTCTCTGAACACTTACGGGACGGTTACTCGTGACTACGTTCCCTATAATTAGAATAGTATCAATGGGAGTTGACTGTTGTTGTTACTAACAATTACGATGACGCCATGGTGCTATCAGCAGAGTTTTAGGTATTGCAGTGGAAGCCTTCTAGCCAGTTTTACTGCGCGTACTACTTCTGGTAGAATTTAGTTAATATTTTCCGTACTCGTATTGCTCCTAGATACGCTGTTATTATTTGTACTCTCATTACAGTTGTCGACGACGTTTGTGTATGTTCGCTTTCGGTATTGCCTGCGAGTCTGGACAGACGCGCTAGCTTACGACATGTTTTCCTCGCTCTGTTCAATAGTCAGAAGGACACAATCGCATAGAGCAAAGATATGTAGCTACATATGTGACTCTGTGTCTGTATAGACAATGTTGAACAAAAGTTGTCTGTGCTTTTCTCAATAGTGGCGCTACGTGCATTCTTTAGACTATGCCGTCTAGAGTGTCATCTATTGCCAGCACGGAATTTCGCTACTATGGACGAAAACTCCACGCTGATTTGCTACACTTCTGCCCGGTTTCATTAGGCGCTCCCTCCTTCCTCTTTTGAGAAGTCCCCTCAACCTAGACAGTACCCCTGGCTAAACCCCACTTTAGCTTCATTGTAATATGCACTTAAAGTGCGCACACGCATATATATATATATATATATATATATATGACATACTATCAATGGCTTTTCCGCTACGGATAGCAAGTGGTTCGAGCAACATGAACTTGTTCGCTGCCATAGTATCGTTAGGACTATATGCGCCCAGCTGCAACCTGCGGACGCATGTCCCCCAGGCCCTAGCAGGCCCTTAT